>NC_133205.1:39375512-39485512 GCF_958299795.1 Porites lutea
ACTTAGGTTCTTATATGCGGGTGTTTACTGTATTAGTCTCCATCTTCTGGAAAAGAAGAGCAAACGAAAGCTGCGACCACTTGAAACTGATCGCCTTAGGGTGGATTTCCACCGTCGTGCAATTTTTACGTTCGCAAGCTCGTAAATTTTACCCGCGTAAATAAAATAGAGGCGATGTATGGACGGTCACGAGTAACATAAAAGTTGAACCTCGCTCAACTTTTACGTTTACGCCTGGCCTTTCATACATTGCCTCTATTTAATTTACGCACGTGCCCACTTAAAAATTACGCAATACAGTAGTGGATAATTCACCCTCTGAGGAACGAAAAACCTCTCACTAACTCAAGAGAGACGATTTCACTTTGGTGTGCTCGCGTGTTACGTTTAGCTCGCTGTGAACTGATTAGGAAACTGGTAACTCTGATACTGATTCAAAGTGACTCAATAATTTCATAGTTTGTCTACAGGCAATATGGAATGTTTTTAGTAGCTGAATAAAAGGCACCAATTTGTCTTAATAATCTTTAACTTTGCTGAGAAGACTCAGTGTTTAAGATATAAAATTTAAACTTTTGGAAAAGCAAAAACAACAAGGAGATAAGGTGAGATTTCATGTCAAGTTTTAATGAAATTATAGGTAGAAAACCAGTCTTTCTAGGATACAAAAATTATCTTAATTGATCTCCTTTTAATCGACTTTCAGGTCGCTGGAGCAAAGTAAGTATAAGGACGGTGTGTTTTGGAACCAGAAAAAACCAGTTTGGAAGATTCTACGTTCGAAGGGGTAGGTTAACCGCGATAAAGCTGGTTCATCGGCGCGGTAGCGTGACTTGCAACATAAACAACGTCAACTCGCCTCTGGCTAACTGGGGCTGTGGGAGCACCGAGGTTAACGTGGTGGTTACAAACTCGCGCAATGCTGTACTACTACCACCAAGAAAGTTCCTCAGTAAAGACCCGTTCCTCGCCCGGCTAAAATGGTCAGTGATTCCCGGATATAATTCCTTTTCGCCGGAGCTTGTTCTGCCGTTTTCTCCATCTCCTTTTGAAGTGTATTCGCCCCAAGAGTTACGTTTGTGGTACGGTGAAGACCTGATGGATTTTGCCGAAGAAGACAACCGAGGATCATTGTGCGTTCTTGTTTATGCTCTTTTCGCCTGATGAGGCGCCGTTACTGTCTTTTCTAAGATTAAGGGGTAAAATTGTGTAAGAGGAAATAAAGAAATTTTGCTTTATCGTAAATTTCACTGGACTTTTGTTCGACTTGAACTGTGCTCGTTTTGTAATGTCCATTGACTTTCTTCCGATACGTTTTGTTTAAATAAGGTAACTAAGTAAAGTTAACATGTAAATGAATCCTATACTCATTGTAAAAGTGTAGCAGCAAACTGACAATGAAAGAAAAAAATTTGTCTGACTTGTCTGATTTTTTTTAGCGGCGCAAGCGGAGTGCGCGTAAGATATCAGGGCCATCATTAATGAAATAAAATACTGAGAACCAAAGGCTGACTATTTTTAAGAGCGTGTTCAATGATAAACACTCTTTTCTCGTCTTTAGACAGGACAATGCAATTCAATTTAGGTATGTGGCAAAAACATAGACATTCATTTAGATACCGATAGATGACTGATTTTTCCAAATTAAGTTTTTGGAATAAAGACTTTGAGAATGGAAGGATCACTTTTACACTATAATTGACAATTCATAACTGAGTAATTCTCTGAGAAACTGGGGCAAACTTGGAAATTTTTGTTCTTCCAACAGCCACCGACCTAGCTCCTTAGTTTTTGGCTTGAAAGTAGCTTACATGGCGAAATCATGATAAACAAATGACTCGTACATCCGCCAGTCGATATTTTTGTCCCTTCTATGTTCTATAAGTCCTTGCGAGCTATTTAGAATAGTTTACCTTTTATCGAGTTGCCATTAATAACATATGGATAGTTTAATTTTAATATGTTCATTTTCACTGTCATCATCGTCATCACCTTCAACAAGATGGTCATCAAATTCAACCCACACGTGTCATATTTTGAAGCTTAAGCACAGATTCAGCATGCAACGGTCCAAAACAAAGTTAATAGTTTGCTGGTCGCCGCTAAGCCATGACTGAGTGTGTTAAGGATTTCCCTGCTCTACTGTTAGCTCTATACAAGAGAGGAAGGGCGATTCTTTTTAATTTCGGTTTCGCTGACACAGCTTTCGCAGAAATCTCGCTGTAGTCGTTTTGGTCGACAAAAGGAATTGCAAAATCGCTCTCCGCGTCTTTCCCCATTTTGTTCTGCGTCATTTCGTGAAGGACGCGTGGCTCTCAGCGTGGGTCATCCACGCGGAACACATTCGCGTTATGTGATTGGCTGTTGTCTAATCCCCCTTGAGATCTGTGGTGTTAAAAATGACTCGAGACGAATTACCTATGGAATAGGGTGTATATGGGGGATGCCCTCTCTGTCCCCTTTATAGTCTCTTGACAAAATGTAATAACATGCCCTTGCTCGAGGACATTTTTAGGAGACCTGTTTAACAGATTTTCATCCGCAATTTTTTCTTAGTTCACTTTGGTACCAAATGGTATTGCGTGCAGTTTGAGGCAACAATACTAACACCTATGACCCTTTTGTTTTCCGATCCCTTTGTTTTAGTTCTGTGTAAATTATCTCTGCACCATGAATGGTTTCAGTCAAGTAGGAAGGTTTCGAAGAATGCTGAATGAGGTCGGGATAGGAGAGAATAACATGGAGCTTAAGCAACTACGACGACGATCACAATGACAACTTCAAAAAACAATTTGTTTTATGAGCAAAACAACAGCTCTGCTCGTGCATCATGCTTTTTGTACATTTCTTTGACTTCCACTGCACGACTATAGACGTCCCCCCTCCCTCAGAAAAAATCGGGAGAAGAGATTTTTTTTCCGTTTTTTTTCTGAGGGAGGGGGGACGTCTGTGCCCAGGCTACACCACTACGACGAGACACCTCGGCTGATGCGACGTTTTATTGAGGACGTGGACACACGACGACGAATTCTCCTTTCTCTTTTTGAACCTTAATAATTCAACTCCAGGAAAAGTCGCCTGCATTTGACATATTGAGAGGGTTCAAATATACGCGATTAGGTTTGAAAGAACGCATATTCAGCGACGTTTTCACCGCCATCGTCGTCGCCGTTGCCTAAGCTCCCTAATGTTCCTGTGACAGGCTATGCCGACCTCCTATGCCTTTCCCATCTCCTCTGCAGCATAGATAATAAACACAGCCTTCTCAAGAACGTGATTACGCGTGTCATGTTAAAAGAACATCAACGAAGCTGGACAAACAAATTGATTACAATTGAAAAGACCGTTTTCTACTTTTTTGAAGTACATTTTAGATCTTTCTACAGACTACCTCACTAGTTCGCTTGGGTAGCCTGTGGATAATATGAGTTTCTTTAAGGCCGGAAGCACATAAGGTTTAGCATGTCCTTGTTAAGCACTAGGGTGCAATACCGATGAATTAGAGACTAGCTACATGTACTTAGCGTTTACTTCATTAAAAAGTTATCATGTTACATAATGGCTATAAAGTGCTTCTAACTGTGCATATTGTAGTCAAATGACAACCAAGAAACGGACTTCAACCAGTCAAGCCGACATAATTGATTCTCCATTGTTCTAGTTTACTTCTAACCGAGTGGTTTAGTAAATAATTCACTTAGTCATTTTAAGAAGGTTTGTCATCAGCTAGATGCATTTTCCGTCTCGTTAACTTCTTTATCGCCAGTTAATCAATCTAAAGTACCGCGATGTGTAATCTACGCTTTTATTCGTGCAGTAAATGACCAAAGGACCCCGACTCAAATTTTAACCTCATAAAAATGCTTGACAGTTTAAAATTCTAATTACATGTAATTAGTTTCTGGAAAGTCTGCCTTCGTCATGCCATTTGATTCATTGAAAATTTTCTTTAAAAATCAAGGGTTGTGGCATAAGTAATCTGCATTTAAAAATTAGTTATTAATAATCTTTTTCAGATTATTGCAAATAGATGTTGCATCATTTTTACCTTGTATCCCTTCTTTAGATTATTAATTTGAGCATCACGGAAAGATAAACACTTATTGAAATTGATCGAGGAATCAGAGGAGTGTTTGTTTAGAAGCATGTATTGGAAGATAACAGGTCGTTCAGGGCAATAATGTTGAAAAGTGCTCAAGAATGCCATAGACAAAGTAAACAAAACTAATCTTGAGATGGACAGAATACATCAATGTTGACACAAAGCATCGTTAGTGCATTCATAAACTTGAGGCTTTAATAAGCTCTAGGAAGCGAGGATTTAATAAGTTTAATTTATTGCAAGATGATGAAAAAAATGATAAAGAACACGAAATTGGGCAATCAAAGTCTAAAGCTGTAAGAGAAGGTGGCTACTTGTTCGTTAAAACTGAAAATGCATGGAAGAAAAAAACTGACGGCTAGAAAAGAACTTACCCAGACTATAAAACACACAGGTGTGCTTAACCATCATGAAACTCAGAGACTTGGCTCGTCTGTGGACAAGTTTCAAAAGGAGTTCGAAAAGAAACTCAAGGAATTGTCGGTTCAACAATCGCAGCTCATTGCTTCGCAGCGACTACGAGATTCACGCCGAGGGTCCCTTCCATCTAGTCCTTCAATTAAACTCGGTGAAGAAGAAGAAAAAAAGAAAGATGTAATAAAGAGCTCTTTCTCTGATTCTGCTCTAGACCAGTGCGCAATGGTCGGCAACGGAAACGCTACGTTAAAAGATCCGAGGTCTGGGTCAAACACAGGCAACAATACCCTTTCGTCGCTGCCTCTAAAACTGCCAAGAATATATCGTAACTCTCGCAAGGATGGATCGAGAGAGATTGAGATTGAAGACATTAAATCGACCGAGAAGTCAGTTGAAAATATATTTGATAAGCTCAAGTACTCAAGGCAAGCTTTAGATATGACGCGAAAACTGTCTAATGGATATTCAGCAATGATTACGGCTTCTCCGCCAATAATGAGATCGACCCGTCGTGCTAGTGTACAGGCAGCTTCAACATTGGACGTTGAAGAACACGTTCCGAATCGTAGAAGACTTATAAGAAGAGGGAGCTGTCCTACCCTGGGTACAAAATGGCGCATGGAAGCACGTACAAATGAGCTTGGCTTAGAAACAAATGAAGAGGAGAAGACGGAAGCGTTTTCAAGGCACTTGGAAGAAATGAAAAAATGTCGATATTTACGATTTCCAAAGTCAATTAAGGAAGACGATGAGGAGGAATTGGAGTCTCTTGCCACTGATGCATGAAGATTTTTCAACATAAGAACAAAAAACAATAGTTTTTCATGGACACGACGACACTATCCGCGACTGGTAGTAAAGTAATACTGGTTTAGCTGAACGCAGCGTGTGTTGAGTTATAATAGGAGCTGATACCTTGGCTCCTGAGCTCACCTGGTTATAAAGAACTGTCACAACCTGCATAATTCATCCCCAAGTTAAAATAATAGCTTCTGTAAGATTTCAAACTTTGTGAACTAAGTGGGAAGTTTTTTATGCACTTTTCTTGTCTATAAATATATCACACTAATGAGAATTATATATTTTCATGGTGTGGATGTTTGAAGTTCAACAACTCGTCATAAAAATGTAAGATAATAAGGTAAAATATTGAGGTGGCATCAGCAGGGGATTACAGAGCAAGAAATATGAAACAAACATGCATTAATTTTTCTTTGGACATAATTTATTCTAAATATGTTGATGAATTCATCTACAGCATAACAAATGCTCAAAAATTGGAACACTTCCTCGAAAAAGAGTTTTTACTTCTCAATCGATCATATATTTTAAACTATATTTAACATTAAATAGCCGACAAAAACTCTCTCATTAAAGTGATCAAAGATTCCAAGGCACTGTCCACGCGCCTTGAAACGCCGCTAGGGTACGCGAAAGCCCTATTTGCGCACAAGTTTCCATACAGCAGTTTTCTTTCGAGACCATTCACATGTAAAGCTTTTAACCTGGATAAAGACGAACTGCATGTTAGGTCTAGACGTGGAATGGCAATATGACACTAATTTTAAATTGTCTGACGACTTACAATGTAATTAAAACAGGTTTTTTCACAAAATAAAAATCAGCGACGTACAGAAAACCATAATGAGACTACCTTTTCCATCGTATTCACTAATGCTTATTTTAGCTTGCCATTCCGTGCTGCTAAATTTTAAGTAAACGAGACTCAATAAGCAGCTTTTGTTTTATTTTCTTATCAGTCCTGAGAAGCTCGAAGGCTACTAATAGAGATCTACAGAAACCGTGAGGTAGCAAGAACTGAGCGCTTTGTCTTCCACACGATGTGACATCAAAGTAGTGAAAGTTCCTAATGTTACTGACTATTTTGTTATCTACAGATAACAAAAACACAAATAGAAGCTTTTTCATATCATTGAGTAGTTTGTGAGATTCTCCTCGGAATTAATCAATTTTGTTGCTGATGTTGTCAACGATGTCTTCTTTATGTACTCTATACAATTTACCCAAATAATGCATTCGAAACAAAAAGCATTCGCTTTTACAATGTATTTACTTAAGTTTCAAAAAATGTTTGCCTTGTTCCAAACTGGATGAGACAATTTATTGCTTACGCTATTCTATTGCTAAATTTGTCTGACCAAACGCAAGCAAAGCCATCAAAAGAACAAATTCTAATTAATACTTTTCCTAACAGTTGCCGGAGAGCACCTGAGAAAAGGCTAAGAAAAAATCTGTACAAAACACATTAACATTTCAATAAAGTAAATATTAAACACCGAGTCTCGTTAAGGAAATTACTGGCGTAGAGTACCATTATGAAAACTTAACGTTTTTTCTGTTTGCTTGTTTTTCTTCGTCTTTTTAATTAATTTGCACCTAATTTGTCAGGTCATACATTAACGAAAGTAGAAGGCTTTTGAGTTGTTGCACATAATCCCGAAAATATTATGAACGCTTTACTAGTCAAGTAGAAAGGTGAAGTTAAGCCGCCGAGCAAAAAAAAACAACTAAAACAAAAGCTAAATTGCGGAAAATAGGAGAAATCTTTGTTTCGTTTACGTAACAGTTAAATCTTATTTATTAAAATTGTTGAACCTTTCGCAAAGTTTCTTTTTTCTGACCGTCCACTTGAGATCATGTCTCGCCAACTTGTTTTATTTTAACATCGCTTTTTTTGTCATGTTTCTCACAGACGAGGAAAAATTTTAACCTTACTTCTGCACACAGGAAAATGTTGCGCCTCTTTGCCTGCTTAATTAACGAACGCATGATTAAGTTTACAACTTTGATTCATCACCAGCGTGGCTGACTTTCACGTAGGTCTCGTTTCTTTGTGTGTTATCGGCAAAACTTGAGTTTCGAGGACTAACTTGTCTTCTTCCAAAGATGGCTTGAAAGCTTCGACGATAAGGTTGCATTCTCCACGCGTATAAAATCGGATTGAAGGCAGAATTACTGTACAGGATTGGGATGGAAAATCTGTAAGAAGCAATATACCATTTTTCCTGTTTGCAGCTCTTGCAATATCTACCAATAATTGTCAAGGACCAGAAAGGAACGAGGGATAGAACAAAGACGAAAATAATCAGCATAGCGGTTTTCATCAGCTCTATTTGCAGCTTTTCCGATTTTTTTGATACTCGTCCTTCCTTGGTGGCTTTGTTTGCACTATGAAGTCTATGCAGCCGTTTTGTCTTGTCTTTTAAGACCCAGTAGGTTGCGCAATAAGTGACACATACGGTGAGAAGTGGAACGACAAATGTGATATACAAAAATATCACGTCGTACACATCGCGATCAACTACTAACTCGAGACAACTGCTTATGATCGCGAGCAGCCAACAGGAAACGCATCCGATAGTTACCTTTCTGACGGTCACAGAAAAACGGTAAAAGTAAGGAAAGACGACGGCTATGAAACGCTCCACGGCAAACATCGTGATAATAAACACGCCGGCGCGCACGGTAATTTGCGAAATGATTTTCGCTTGAAGCAAAACCTTTTGAATGGCAAGTCCTTCTAGAATGTGGGATATCCCAACATCCACAGCAGTAACACATCCCGTCAGAAGATCAGCAAAACCCAGTGAGATGACCAGGACTGCGGTGGCGTTGCGAAAAGTCTTCAGGGGATCTTTGTATATCATAAATAAGAGCACTCCATTAGAAATGGTTATGAGAACGGCAAATAAAAGAAGTATGGCCCCGTTGATGATAAAGATACGGGATTTGAAGTCTTGATCCGGATTCAGTATCATCTTGTTTACTTTTGGCGTTGCTCTGACTGATTCTTGCTAGACACTCGGTTGAGTTTAATGACGAAGTCAGGATGAAGTGTTAACTATCTGCCAATTTGTGGCGATAGTGCTGAAAAATAACACTTATTCCCCGTTAACAGTCTTTATGGCAAATTTAAAATAAATCTAGTCCTCGTTAAAATGAACGACCGACTCGCACTTCTCACGGAAATGCAAGTTGTGTTATATTTGCGCAGGTGTTATCTTTGTATACCCTTAAAAAATACCTTCAACATTTATTCAGTTGTTGCTTGTAATTTATGCAATAATCCGTCTGTGTGTAAAGTGTTAAAAATGGATTTACACTTAACTTGCAAATTGTAAGGAATTTTCCAGTTTTCCGGCAATGTAAAAAAATACCCAAAAGACGCAAAGGGAAGATTTTTATACAGTGTATTATGAGTTTTACTTAATCATCTTGACTAAGAGTTATGGCGAGTATTTGCTGTTTTTTTTCATCCAAGTCAGCGTGTGCAGGTGAATCAGCGAATCCGACACTGAGTTTTCTTCGTTCGGTGACTAGATAAGCATAAAAAGCCCTTAAAATGATTCTATTGAATTTTTATTGTGCGTCGTTACTGGACATTATTTATTGCTTCCTTTGCGTGCATACGGATCAAGCGGCAGTGCCAGTTGGAGGCTAAGATTAGAGGCGAAATTCTTGGATGAGGAGTTTGGTTTCTTAAGAACGTATTGCTTTTCACTGAATTAGACTAATATACACTTTCGTGCGTTGCGTGAAATCCCGAAGTATCTTTGGGACTATCAGAAGTGTTTTAATTCCGTATAACACATGCATGGCTTAGGCTATTATGTTCCCTTGTATTCATGCATTAATGAATTATTTCCCCAAACTGACAATTTTGTAAAGTTAAGCCGTAAAGTTGTATCTCCATATAACTTAAATGTGTACCATGTTTTCTTTAGAGCCTTAATTTCAATTTATGTACCTAAGCTTTTCTTGAAATCATGGTGCTTTCAACTTCTGCTACCCCTGTTAAGTTTTTTATCTTAGTTTAGAAATCAGCGCTTTTCCCATTCAGAACCTCAGTATAAGCATTAAGCGGTGTAGAGACTTCTTGTTTGAGATATACCGGCAAATAACGCAATTTCTGGCTGTAAAATGAACGAGAAAACCTTTGTACTGCAGTGCGTGTGTTTACAGGGTGTCCCAAAAGTTCGTTCCTCTAATTTCATGCGTTATAACTTTTGATCAAAACTTTATTCTTGCATGAAATTTCTAGAAGGTTTTTATTGCTTTATTGAGTTCATGTATTCAGAATTTCAGTAACCGGCATTCCCCTTTCCTTATTTTATCACATTCTGTAGCCGTTGCAGCATGGAGTGGGATACAGCATGTAGAGCCATAGATGACTCTATTTTAAGGTGTTTCGATACAGTTTTTCAGAGGCCATACCGATATTTTTCAATCGCCTTAAAAGTGTTTTTTCCTTGTCCGATCGCTATAAAATTTTCACCAGTAATTGGCAATTGATTGAAATTTGTGAAAATGTAGTTTCAAGTAAAATCGATATTACTATGACAACAATAAACAAAAAAAATTGAAATTGATAAAGGCCAACACTAGGAACTTAAAGTTTGGTGTTTTGTGAACAATCTCCGTAAGGAGTAAAAAATTCTGTATGTTTGAATTCGACTAAAACGAAAATATATTTCAAACCTTAAATTTTCAATATCCGTGATAGGTTATTTAATAAAAACATTATAAATGACTCAAATTATTCTTAAGAAGCGTAAGAATGATGCTTAATATCCTATTTTGATGCTAGGAAATTTTGGTGTACTTTCGTTCATGCGATGTTGAAATCTAACCCGTTTTCTCACCAGCTGTATAAGTGCAACTTCATTCAGAATTTGGACTTTTAGCGCTTTCTTGTATATCTCCGAAACGACTCGAACGAATTTTTTTTAAAATCTCTTCACATAATCTTCATAATGTATATATAAATGTCTGAAACTTTCATTAAGATTGATTCACCGCAACACCTTGAAATTTCAAGACAAACCTATCCTACGAACCGGTCAAAAATCTGCGTCACAACATTCACTGTTTTGACGTTATGCTAATGACTAGTACATTTCAGTGTGAGTATTGTCAATGTTTTACATTCAAAATATGTGATAAATTCAAACTATTAAAAATGTACTAGTCATGGATGTATGTATGGTAGCTATGGTGCGCATTATTTTGGAAAAATTAGCATAACGTCAAAACAGTGAATGTTGTAACGCAGATTTTTGACCGGTTCGTAGGATAGGTTTGTCTTAAAATTTCAAGGTGTTGCAGTGAATCAATGTATATAAAAATGTCTGAAACTTTCATTAAGATTGATTCACTGCAACACCTTGAAATACCGCTTTACAAATCTGAGACGAGCTGATCGTTGTTTTGCAGACTAAGCAGAGGTTTTGTTGCCATCTTAGGGGCCTCTAACCCTCGCTTTTCATGAAACCGCTCTAGACATGGCTTGCTAACTATTATGAGAGCTATCTCGTCGAGTTGTCTCTTTTGTATCTAACCTACTTCAAAACTATTTTAGCCGCTTTATTCAGGACTATCAGTCTTCCCCTTCTTTTTTTGTCATCAAAACCTTCATTTCTTGATGACCATTTCACCAACGAAAATTCGGATTTTTCCATTTTTTATCAGTTATTTCTACTGATAAGCCGGTAAATCGAAGTAAACATGCTTACGCTCTCACGCAGCTGAACGTTTTTGCGTTAAGAGGTTTTTTTCTTTCATGATATTCACAAAAAAACAAGGAAGGAGTTTGAGCAAATCGGGCTACTAAATACAAAAAATTTGTGGCGGGAAAATGTACTCGCACACACGAATCCTTGGCGCGGAAGTACACAAATCGAATATTAGAGTCACAAGATGGCACAACAAGTATAAAATATTAAACTGTATTGAAAGACACAACTTTTGTTTAAGCGATTTGCTTATCAATTCCAATCGTACTACATTACAGTCTCATAAAGTAGAGGAACGAACTTTTGGGACATCCTGTATTTACCTGCAAATCACTGACATCTTTCGCTTTAAAATTCGGGCCACTATTAGGCACTGATAGCTCCTGATTAGGCTTAGTGCAAACGGTGTAGTTAGGTGTAGTTTGGTTTAGTTGGTGCAGTTTGCTGTAGAATGGTGTGGTTGATGTAGTTTGGTGTACATGTACTTGCTGTAAAGTGCTGCAAATGGTCTAGTTTGGTCTACGGTTGGTGTAATTGGCGTATATTGGTATAATATGCTGCAGTTTGGTTTAGTTGGTGTACTTGGTTTTGTTGTAATTGGTGTACCGCAGTAGTTGGTGTAGTATGTGTACAGTACTTGGAGTAGTTTAATATACAGTATGTTGCCCAGTATCCGGACGGTACCAGTATCCGGACACTTAAAACAAAACGTCAATTTTTGAGGCGCCCTTTTCAGTTCTCGGTAGACGAAGTATTTCCAATGAAAGCTGAACATTACAGCTTTAAGATAAAAGTTTTGGCGATTTGAAAGCTTGCGAAACAGTAGAGGAAGACGCCGTTCTGTTCAGGAGAGTAAACTTTTCATGGCTAATATTTACGCTGTTTACTGCGCAGTAAAATTAGTGCTGCTCAGAAAAGGGCAGGGTAATGTGTGATATTTTCAAAGAAACTGTTTTATTTTTAAAGTGAAGATACTTAAGGAAGTCAGGTTTTCAGAAAGTCTATTAATTCTTCTTGAAATTCGATTTGTTTGGAATAACGGAGGCCAGAAACATTCACTAAGTTTTGATGTCATGTGCTCAGTATCCGGACAGTTTTTTCTTTGCTGCACAGAATCGATGAATTAGCCGTGTACAGTATTCGGATAAGATTTATTTCATATCAGCAACTATAATTAAGGCTTAGGATATACGATATAGCCGTAAAATGTAATTCGACTCAACTCCGTATGGAATTTTCATCACTCATTCGGAGGCGACTTGATTTCGTGAGCACGGCTTGTTTCGCGTAACTGCATTTTCTATATATAACTGAAAGCGTCTGAGTTGAACGTGGAATTCTCATACTTTCCCCAGCTGTGATTGCTAGAATGGGGTGGCAACGGTCTGAAAAATGTCACAAAGGGATTGAGAGATGTGAAAGAGGGAGAAATTAGTGCTAGAAAAGCAGGCTTATTGTGGGGACTGAGCATGAAGAAATCAACACTGCAGGTCAGACTAAATAGGAGAGTGACCTTTGACCGTGGGGTTGAGTTCCCTTCCCCAAGCTTTTTTTAAAATAAAATATGAAGGAAGAAAGTCGTTTGCAGATTGGCTAATTGAGCTTGCAAACTGCGGCTTCGGCATGTCCACGGATGCCTTCCTTAAATCAGTGAAAAAGTTCCTAGCGGCAAAGAAGTAAGAATTATATCATTTTTAAAACAGCCGCTCGCGTTCCCCACCATACCCCAGTCATTTGTTATGTTTTATTTCACGATGCGAGGTTATATTTTTGGAATCGATTGCCAGACTACTTTGCAAGTGCAAGAGAAGCTTATAAGTCGCTTGCCCGTCGAAATTTATGTACAGTTACGATGTTTTTGTTGTGTCCGAATACTGGGCCAGCTGTCCGGATACTGGGCAACATAGGAGCTCTGCAAAAATATTAATTTCGCGATGGAAACAAAGGCAAAAAAGTTTAACTGTCTTTCGTCATGTTAAGGACTAGATAGATTTTCTCTGGGCCAAATTTCAGAGCTCTTACGATTAACAAAGGGAAGTTATTGCAATCTTAAACTGAAGTGTCCGGATACTGGGCAACATACTGTAGTTGGTGCAGTTTGGTGTAGTTGCTGTAGTATGGTGTACCTGCAGTAGTTTGATTTAGCTGGTGTAGTTTGGCGTAGTTTGGTGTAGTTGGTGTTGTTAGTTTTAAAACGCTCTTTTGTTTATTTCTCTTATAATATTTTAGTTGCTTTGAGACAGCTTTACTTTTAGGCTAAAGAACGTGATTATATCAATCTCTCTAGAAACATTTTGTAGTTTTTTTTTACATTTATGACACGGTACAGTGCTTTCCGCGAGGAAACGCGTAAAGCGTAGGAACACATTTACGTAGTTAACGCCCTAATCATAATGGACGAATGATCTGTTATACAAGACGATCGACACTCATACCCTTGGAGTTGCTACCATAGAATATTTGCTGCTGCCAGATCGCTATATTGTGCTACTTTTGGTGCGAGTCGTCGACCAAGGTAAGTCTTTTCTCAGTTTGTTATAGTTATTTTGTACTGTAATTTGCGGAATCACCAAGTCTTTCATGAGGAGGAAATCGATTTGAGGAGAAATCTGCGATTGATCATTGTTACTATTGCCAAAGTATTTTATCGTGATTTATCTAGTTTAGTGCTTTTAAGATAAGTTCTGATCAAGAGGAATCGCTAGGACAATTTTTAGGATTGTTTTCGTGCTGAGAGTTGAATGTTATTGTCTCCGTCAATTAACTTAAGTGTCATTCGTCGGATTTTTCAGCAGTTACAGGGGTAGCTGGTGTAGTTTGGTGCAGTTTGGTGTGGTTAGTGTAGTTAGTGTAGTTGATGTACTCTGGTGTAGTTAGTGTAGTTTTGTGAGTGCAGTTTGGTGAAGTTGGTGTAGTTGATGTAGTTTGGTGTAGTGTGGTGTATTTAGTGCAGTTTGGTGCAGTTGGTGTAGTTGGTGTAGAATGTGATCTTCAAACTGGAAAGTACAACTTAAGAGCTTGAAAAAAATCTGAAAAAATTCAGGCTTTACCGAGAATCAAACCATGACTTGGCCCATTACTCCGTCAACTGAGTATAATCAAGCCAACTGGAAAGAGATTAGGCCAATTTTAAGTTCGTTAAATATATACCCGATCGATGGTGGAAGTGAAATGACTTGAAATATATGATCTGAAATACATCATATTTTGCAAGTCATGTTACTTGTTTAAAGCTATGGAGCAGGCAAAGCATTGTCATTGGCATTTGAAAACTAAAGTTCCGTTATTATAAAAAACAAGTGAAAAGGGGAGTCTGAGGTACCTGCATCCTTTGAACCCTTCTTTGAATAAGACCCCCTTTTTAGATGGAAAACAACAGCGTCATTTTGGCAAGGTGATTAAGCAGATAGCGGAAAATGGCCTTGCAACTGCAAATGTGAGAGTGCCAAAAGAATTTTGACGATCATTACAGTTTTTCACGAAATTAGCCAGTTTATATCAGTCTCCGAGCTTTTCATAGCCAAAATTAAGGCACCTATTAATGGTTTGCCCCAAGATGGGAGAGGGGGCAACCCACAGGAAATTTGACATTTTCAGGTTTTAAAATGTCAATTTTCCCACCCTTGGGTCCCTGTTATGAGACAAATTCCCACCCCTGGGGCGAACTAATAGGCACTCAGAACAATCAGCACTCAGCGTCTCCATGGAGTAATAACTTGGTGACAAATGATACCCACAAACTTTGTGCATTTCTAGCTAGATATCTAACGTGGTTGGCGATTTAACACTTTCCGTACTCCCGAAAGTACCTGTGAATTGTTTCACATCGTATTTACAACAATAAATAATGTGCAGTGCCGGAACATATCATCATCAAGAGGGGGTGATGTCTAAGGGCTGACGTTTGTTTTTGAGGTCTAGATTTTTATTTAACTGGACATTTGGAGTCTACTAGCAAATCTAAAACACAATTCCAGGACTATTTCATGTCTGCACATATGATTTTTTGATCTTTCGCTCCAACAAAAACTTGTGGTTGGGCGGCATCTAGCGAACTGAAGGATGTTAAAAACAACACTTTTGCTTAAAAAGGAACAAGACGCTAAGGAGCGTACACTTCGGCGTCGTGGTTCTGGAATTAATTGTAATTGCGGAGGAATAGTAAGAAATGATATATGGTAAGGTGTCAATTTGTGAAATAATGGGATTTGTCAGGATATTACGAAAAGAACAATATCCAAGAGGCCTACTAGCAAAAAACTCGCAAAATTTAATTGTCTCTGAGATATTCAAGCCCAGTTACTCTCTGATGACTCCATATAATCCCTCTAAATTTGACTTGGGTGTAAACGCTTAGACCCAAGTCAAATATGAGGTTACTGGTGGTGAGTAACAAGTCAAACAAAACAAACAGTGAAAAGAAGAATTCCTTATTTATTTTTTTTTTTAACAGGCTTCAAAAACAGCATAACAGTCTCATGTACTGATAACTCATGTACTGCGGTCAGAAGATGATTATTATACATGCCAACTCTCCCGGATTATCCGTGAGTCTCTCGGATACGGCACCGATCTCCCGCTCTACGGTACAGGTCACCATATCTCCCCGATAAAATCATCTTTTGAACTTTTCTGTGCCTAGGTTTGAATTTTAGCCTATTTTTAGCTCTAAACGTGAACTTATTCGCGGTACGGTTTCTGGGGCACGTATTTAGTCACTGACAAAGATTATTTGTGGTATGAAAAAGATGATTGCGATTTTGGATAGTATGTACCTCATGTAAGACTTCATTTAATGTCCTTAGTCATTCCCATTCGGGGGCTGGGTTAATTTTTCGGGGGGGGGGGGGGGGGGGGGGGGGTTGGGGTAGTTAAGAAAAGAGTCTCCAGATTTTAGATCTCCGGAGGTTGGCATCTCTGTGATTATGTCGAAGTCCCGGGGGGTACTCCCCTATAAAAGTGACGGGGGTGATCGTCGTACCTTTTAGGGGTTTAAATTTGTGGATTTAGGGTGCTAAAACCGAAAATGACTGCTACCAGAGTTGTCTCGGTACGATTTAGGACAATACTTTCAAAAAGTTCTTGGGAAGCAAGTGTTCAAAAGTTATGTTTTCTACTATTAAAATTCTCAGTGCTGGTTATAAAATTTGTTGTTGTTTAATTGGCACCTCTTAGGGGTGGAAATGAATTTGTGACACGCCCATACAACAAGGTACCTTTCACGGGTGTTGTCGAAATTTTCCGATGAGCACCCCCTTCCCCTTTATAGGAGAGTACCCCCCCCCCTCCGGGGTCGAAGTCTACCGTCTTATTAAGTTATTAGGGAGCTTAAGAAGCAGCGTTGTCGAGCGACGAACGTCAACAGGTAGTGGAATTTTTGCATTGTTGGGGAGTGGTTTGGTTGAAACTCTGGGGTAAATCCTCTTTATAAGAGAAAAGAAAGTTAGCAATACAAATTTGTTAGAGTCAAGGCATATATATAGAGAGAAGGCCTCACTTCCGGTTGACGTGCGTCGCTCAAAAACGTCTTTGATTAAGCTCCCTACGTAGGTTAGCCTGTCTTCGTAATCGTTGGGTACTTGCCTTGTTTTATGTTAGTTTATTGTATTTTTTGTATAGTAGTGTCTTTACTGTTATTTAGTCCATCTATAGATAAACCTTGTACTTGTAATATGTCTTCAGCTCCCCCCCCCCCCCCCCCCCCCCTCGCCTCGATTAGTTCATAAGCTATTTGCGGTTGGGAAAGTAATGTAATTAGTGATATATTTATCCAATTTTCAATAACATTTGTTGTTGTTGTTGTAAAGATATGTAAGGCATGGGTAAGGAGTCAATTACGTTAAGCATGGAATTGGCTAAAACTCAACGTTACGAGTTCGAATGTATTGAGGATAATTATTCACTGACTATCAGCACGCGGGCCAGGATGTCGGATAAACACAAGGAAGTGTAATACCAAAGGAACATAGTCTTTGCAGGGCTTTAAAACACAGCATCCGTCAACACAAACTTGACTTGAACGTAACGTAAACTCTCCCTTGAACTTCAGAAAACTTACGGCCTCCGCCAACTTGTAAACACAGAACTTGAAAATCGACCTTCGTCACAATTGACTAAAAAACAGCACTCCAGTTCTTGGGAAAAAAAACTTAGTTTGTCAAAACAACTCGCTTGGAACTTGAATAACGTTTCACATAAGGTTATAGAAAATACTTAACAGGCGAATAGTGGTACTCTTTCAACATATTTTATGATTTCAGTAACTGAATGATGCAAATCTGCTGACTTACGCTCAAATGTTGTTGTTTTGTTTTGACGAACCAAGTTTTTTTCCCAAGAACTGGAGTGCTGTGTTTAGTCTGAATTTGAATCAGTACTCCGCGATACAATTTCTAGCCTTCGTAAGGGACACTCAACCAATACAGTGCTAATGGGTATGCGCAACGATTTGCTAAGAGCGATGAAAAAAGGTGAGGTTACTGTTATGGTGCTGGCCGATTTCTCTAAAGCGTTCGACACAGTCAACTACAAGGTTGTTATAACTAAGTTATCAACGCTTGGTTTCTCGAAGCCGTTTCTGCGCTGGTTGAATAGCTACTTGAGCGACCGGTCACGTTTCGTACAGATCGATGATCGTACATCTGAATCAGTGAACGTAGGTTTCGGTGTGCCACAAGAGTCGGTCCTCGGCGCAATGTTATTTAATCTCTACGTTTCCGATCTGCAAGATCATCTCCCTTCCTCGATTGGTTCATTTCAATACGCTGACGATACTACAATATACTCCAGCTGTCCTGCTCCTGAGCTACAAAGATGTGCGCAAGAACTAAACTCCACACTAAACACTATGAGCTCCTGGTCTAATGACTCCCATCTAGCACTTAACTCGAAGAAGACAAAGACGATGTTGCTATCCACAAGCCAGATATCACTTGTATATAGTCTATATAAGAACCGACCAGCTATTAAAATCTCAGATAGTACATTAAAATATGTCGATGTAAGTAAGCTTCTTGGTGTCCATTTCCAGCATCATCTTAATTGGGATGAGCACGTGCAAGCAACGTGCAAGAGCTGTTACGGAACAATACAAATAATAAGAAAAGTTAAGAACTTTCAGAAGAATTTAAGGCTGGCTACGAAACAAACGGACCATCTCCACGCGCCCTCACGCAAAACGCTATAAATTCGAGAACAATTGACGAGTCCTCTCCAAATTGCCATCGGCTAATCTGCAGGTAACGTGGACTCCTGCTTTTTGCTCGCTGGCTCCACAAAACCGCAAATCGCAACTTCACAATAATCGCTCGCTCATGATCATCAACAAACACTGTTGACCTTTACGCTTCGATATGACCGCAAACTACCAGGTTTAATACGCGACGTAAATATTCAAGCTTAGCGGCGACCGCGTCCGCGCGACAATGCAGCGCTTGCTATGGGCGAGATGGTACTATTGCTTCTAGGTCAATCGACACTTAGCGAGGGTCCTCTGCGTTAGTTTTCGGCAGAAAACAAAAGGCGATCGCGCGACCGTCCGTAAGTTTTCAACAGGGCGGCCTTGGTTTTCAAGTGCGAATTCTTCCAACATTCGCTGTCACAGCTGCTGTCACATTGTTCGTCCAGCCGCTTGCATAGGTTCTTGACTCTACTAGACCTATTTGCTTAGATGAATTAACTAAACAGTTCTTTCCAGAATTACGTCTTACTCCACAATTTGTTGTCCAAACTGGTGAGGGAGGACGAGGATTTTCCGCCCAGGAAAAAGGCAAAATCTTGCCTCGGCTATGCAACTGAATAGAAGATACAGCGGAAGATATGGTAAAGTAAAATTTATGAGCGCGATATCTTTTTTTATTAATTACTATTATTTTCAAAACTCGGGGGCACCCAACGACGATTTCCCCCTAAATACATTGAAAACACATTTAAGGCTGTCCAGAGTACTTTCAAATGCATTCTAAGCGGCGTTAATGCTTAAATTTAGTCAGGAGGGCTAAAAGCGAAGCTCTTTATAATATTTATAGTTTGCTCATACTAAACATAAAATCGTGTAATGCTAAGCGGAGAAGGCAACGAGACAGGGGCACCCAACGACGGTTCCTCAAATACATTGAAAACACTTTTTAGCTATTCATAAAGTACTTTTAGCTCTATAGAAATGCATTCTAAGTGGCGCTATCAAATTTGTATCTCAGTGTTCGGTCATTCTAGGGGAACTTGAGTCTTTTCGAACTTACGAGGAAATCAGAATTGTTTTCCCGAAAATTTAGATACAATTTAACGTATTTTCAAGGAGATAATTTTTCAGATTGCTCCTTTCATCACATTTTTGAATCCAAAATTTTTAGGATTCCTTTTCACTCGCTGCGAAAAATAGCCTAACCCGGGGAGTGAAATGTGAAAAATTAATCTTCAGAAAATCGTAGGGAATTTATTAGCAAGATTAGATGAGCTTCGAAAATTGTACATGAATGGAATGGTCGTCGAAAAATTTTTAGCCAAGTGAAAGAAAATGCTTCTCCGAACAGATATTTTACAGAAAACAGTCTTTAGATGCCCTTGACCAGAACTGTGACAGAAAAACAACAATAGGTCTAATTGCAGCACACTTTCTTGTACATTTCCTTGTCGTTGATTTGCATGACTGCAACGTGAAGCGTCCAGAAAACTTCCTGGTTTTCACTTTTTATGGAGGAAATGTGGTACATGTTATTGTTCACTTTTTCCACTGCCACTCATTTTTGTTAGCTCCGCTATAAAATTCGTTTCTGTTCGGTGATCCTAGGGCAAATTGGATCTTTTTGAAAATTACGAGGGCTTCAATACAGTCAAACCTCTTTGATACGGACACCAAAGGGACAGAACCAAGTGTCCGCTTTACAGAGATGTCCGTATTATAGAGGTAGGGAACGTATGATTTTTGGCATTTCTGGGACCAAACGAACTGCCCGTAATAGAGAGGTGTCCGTAAGGAGAGGTTAGACTGTACTATTTTCCCGATTGATTGACCTAGAAGCAATAGTACCATCCCTCCCATAGCAAGTGTTGCATTGTTGCGCAGACGCGGTCACTAAGCTTGAATATTCACGTTGCGTACTACCACAGGGTCCAGAGGAGATGTGTTTGTCGTTAGAACATCAAAACCCGTCGAAAACCTCTGAAAAAATGGGTTATTTTGATCGCGTTACAGTTTCGTTAGACATTCCTTAGAACGCAAACCAAGAGACTAAGGGCTCGCAAGATCGGCTTACAGTATAGAAAGCTTGTCCTTTCTTTTACTCGGCACTTCGCGCCTCGGTCGCCCTTCGGGGGACGTGCCGTGCGCCAGCGAGATATGGCTTGCGGTAAATCGATCTGGGTCAGATAAGAAGCAAAGAAATCGTTTCCAGTAGATTTCTAAAGATCCCATTGGGCTACTTAATCGTGCTAAGCGACAGGTATAGACATTTTTCAAGGTGAGACTTAAAATAAGTAATTCATTTATTCACACGAAACTCCTCTGGACATGTCCTTTTTACATCTTATATGAACAGTACCCTGTGCTTAAACCTGGTAGTTTGCCGTCATATCGAAGCGTAAAGGTCAACAGTGTTTGTTGATGAGCAAGCGATTATTGTGCAGTTGCGGTGGGTTTTGTGGAGCCAGAGAGCGAGAAGCAGGAGCACACGTTACCTGCAGATTAGCCGATGGCAATTTGGAGCGGATTCGTCGATTATTCTCGAATTTATCATTTATAGCGCTTCGCGTGAAGGCGCGTGGAGATGGTCCGTTTGTTTTGTTACCTACAATTGCAAAACTCACCAAAATGCCACTTTAACCGGCCAGGAAAGACAAGGATACGTCCAGTTAAAGGTATCCTAGCTTTGTTTTGTTATATTTTGACTTTTGGACTATTTTAGTTCATGGGAGTTTCGAAGGCTCATCGTATTTTGTCCATGTGAATATTAATATATTCATTTCACACATACTACGTCTGGGCTACCTGTGATCACACACTTTCGCGCGGTCATCTTGAAACGCAGACCCCGGGGGGGGGGGGGGGGAAACTGCCATATATGGGCTATATAGGTATGTGCCGCTGTGAAGGGTATGGTTTTCAAGCAGTTTACTCTAGGATAGGCATATAAATCAGAGCGTTTGGGTCTAGAATAGGGTATCATTTTTCAGGAAACTGATCAGTTGGTTGAACATTTTATCTAGACTAGTTACACAGCTACTCTAGGATAGGGGGGATTTGGGGAGTTTACTCTAGTATAGGGTAGCAAAATTCAGCTGAACTAGCTCTGGTAAAGGTTAAGGGTTCCAGGCTCCCAGCGGCACATCCCCACCCAGAAATTCCTAAAGTGCCCCCCCCCCCCCCCCCCCGGGCGCAGACCATGCAGACTGCAGACTGCAGACTGTAGACTGTGCAGACCGTGCAGACCGTGCAGACTGAGTGTTGTTTTTTTACTTGTACCTTAATTTTCTAGTAAAATTTTTACTATCGTTCCTGCTTCCTCTCATTATGTGCACTGTACATCACCATCATATGTGCACTGATGTGTACCTGCAAGGGTCATGGGTCTGGGTAGGAAATAAGAAAATCACGGGCTCATGTTTACCGGCAGTTGTAAAAGCAGTTTCGAGTGCTTTCAGCTGCGCCGCTTTCACACAGGAGCAAGCATGATGGAGGAAGGTAAGCTGTTTCTTTCTATAACTGTATTATATCGGGGGCACCCAACAGGAAATTTTGAGAAAAAGACCTAAAAACAACAACAAAGCGTGAATAAAGTTTTCTGAGACTATTTTAAGCATTTTGGGAGATTGATGGAAAAAAATTAACTGTTCCTTACTCCCAGCAAGACTGATGGAAGAGTTCCCAACCAGCAAACTTACAACCTCCAACCCGACTTACTGGGAAGTTTCATAGGGCACAATTCAGATCTTGAGTGGTAAGTAACCCATACAAGTAACCCGTAGCAGCTATTCTAGACTTCAAATCCCCTCTCACACCCTGAATTATCTTTTTCCCAGCAACACTTTCCTTCCAAGGACTATTATTTCTTCCACATCTCCCAGCCAGCAAAAATGTGCCTGAAGAACAGATATTTTGAGGAACAGATCCATTGGGTGCCCCTGTTATATTCCCACGATTATTTATTTTTTTAGTAGAAGAACCTTTTTCAGCTTAAGTGACTAAAACCCTTATCGGCTTGCTACAATGGCTACGAGAGAGACATTTCCTCAATTTCCTTGATTATTGATGATCGTCTTTGGTTTCACTCTGTAATTAAAACCGGTGCTGCCGTCATTTCTTCAAATCTTACAGAAAGGGACGGGGGAGGAGAAGGAAAATCGTTAGCTTACGAGCGTGGTTCTGTGCGTGGTTAGAGATTTTGCATCATAATTAACTGCGTTGTATCCACATGCACAGGAAACGTACTCCGGATGAGTATGAAGAAGCATTTGTTTGACGTATAAGTCGAACAAATAAAGAAATATCTTTTTAAAAAAACAGGACTATTTCAATTTACAAACTTTCTAGAACGGGGTATAAAAAATTGGCCAATTTCTAGAACGGGGTATCAATTTTAGGGGAATTTTTTTTAGAACGGGGTGTCAATTTGGAGTCCCGGGGGGCACATACCCGCCCAAAAAATACCCAAGTGCCCCCCCCCCCCCCCCCCCCCCCCCCGAGGAACAACCCTATTCAATGAGAGCAAAATTGCAGGTGAACTTTGACCCACCTAATTCATTTGACTCCTAAGAGCCTGTTCCCGAGGCCAAAGACTTAGTGGTCACCTTAGAAAAGCGAACAATATCGTATCTTTCTGTCTCAGCCCGAATCAGGGTGATTGATCCGTTTAGCCGAATGAAACGAGAATATAATACGATATTGGACGATGCAGACTCTGCGAATCGTAATAACTTTGTCCCATCTCAGAGCTTTACATGATGCTCTCCGGGAAACTTTTCTCAAGGTGATCAATATATAAAACTAAACTGTTAAACGGCACCGAAACCAGCTTTAGGCGCCCGCTGATTTCAAACTGATAACTGTCACTTGTGTTAAAGAAGGAATTGTAGGTAGGAAAAAAAAAAGAGGGAGGGAAGGGGGGGTAAGATAGTAATTCTGTCTACATCCACTTCTACACAAATCCCTAACCACAAGACAAGCCAAAAAAAACGACATAAGCAAACAACACAGTAAACAAGCTATTAAACACGGGAAGTTGAGAAAAATTACAAAATGTTTCCTAACCCGGTTTTCATAACTCCAGGTAGAAATATAGGTATGTTGTTATACTTGTATATTTAACAAAGACTGAAGAAGTAGCATAGGATTCGAAAGATTAAGCCTGGTTTTCCCTAGAGCATAAGCGTAAGCATAAGGACATACGGACGCGCAGAATGACATATTTAACTCAATTCTTGATAACAGCTCTCCTCAACCCGATGATAAACAAGATGGCAGACGAAGTGTCCACCATATTGCTTTTGATGTGTTCTCATGAGGTCTGGGTCAAAGTAACCTGTGATTGGTCCATGGCCTTGTCCTTATGCTTGTGCTTAAATCGACCCCGTTTTCACCAGTCAAAGCTACGACATAAGCATAAGCACAATTACAAGCACAAGAAAAACGAACTTGTCCGTTTTTCTTGTGCTTATGCTTATGCTTAGTGTCGACCCAGTTTTCACTTGCTTACACACGTGCTTGTGCTTATGCGCTAGTGAAAACCAGGCTTAACTGCGTTCTCCTCATGTCGAAGGAACAAAAGCTGTATTTTTCTTATTCTTCTTGTGGTTCTTAGAATAATTACCTCTATTTCGAAGAATAATTGTTAACCATCTTTTTCAAAAGGGAAATTTTTATTTCCATAGTGTGAACCCACTGGTTTTAAAGCCTGCATCTCAAAATACAAATTTTCTACTCTTAACATGTTGCAAAAAGTGTCTCGAATAAGTTCTTTCCTGAGCGGATCAAAGGAGAGACTAAAATATTGAACTTGTCATCGTTTTCTTAGTCAAAAATCAAATATATAAAGATGTATTAATAATTATTTACATTGATAAATCGAGTAAACATTCACTACAGCATGCTATAACTAGTTTGCTCTTTTAACAGGTAAGGCCATGTTTAGCTTTTTGTCGTAATATAAAGATAAAAAATTACATTTTTAAAATACCTTTTATTCGGTCTTCGAGAAAAATACATTGAGGAACAACTTTTGTCAATTATATTTGTGAAATTAACCAGTATAATGTATATTGTGCAGCTTTGTGACGCGAAAATTAAGGCAATCATTGAAAAAAGTCGGATTCGCCTTTGTTCTGTAAGACGAACTCTGAATAACGCAGTCTTCGGAGGTTTTCTGAACCTAATTTTTTTAGAAAAAATCATTTAGCAGAACAGAAAGTTGGCACGATCTTACTAAATGATTTCCAAGGAATGTGTTTCCCTTATATAAAAGGAATGCCTACCCAAAGTTGCCTCTGGTGAACGCTTCGCGCCACATTGGAGGCTTTATAAATCGGAGTACCTTCAGATGATTGAACTCTTCGGATGGCGGGTTTGAAGCTAGCTTTAGGATAAGCTTTCGCAAGTCTTCAGATGGTTGAAGGAAAATCTTTTTCATCCTTTCTGACAAAAAATCAGAAACGCTTGGTACTGTTGAAGACTCGTGCACAGCCTGCTGCCAATAGTTGATGTTACGGACTTGGAAACTAAGCAGTGCGTACTTGAATGCTATTGACTGCCAGTCACAGTTCAACGTTGTATCGTAACTTTGCATCGCATTGTTCATCTTCACTAAAAAGCGAGGTAGTTTACCATCAAAGGCCATAGACAGTTTCACGTCATCTGAGCTTTCTTTGGCTAAATCAAAGCTTTCTTTGTAATAACGATAGAACTTGTGAACTACAGTTTCCAAGTCTTGCTTATGGAACTGCTTATTGAACTGAGAACACATGTCTATCCGAACGGATTGATCTTGTTCCTCTTCCTCTTTTTTTGGAACATCTCTGCAAGGCATTTCTGCATGTGGTCTGGTGACTGTAAACAAAAGTTCTTTCATTCTACTTATTTCTTTGTCCAGAAAAGCCACAAAAGAGTTTCGAACGGAAAAAAAATGGAACCTTTGGGGTAGCTGTCGACCAAGAACAAGCACCACAAATAAAAAATGGGGTAATTTTGTTTTTATGTCAGTTGGACATTCGTCTAGAAAGCTGGAACATTTATCTGCCTTCTTTTTATAATCATTATGCACTTTATCGACTTCGTCTGATGTTCTAAAAAGGTCGACGTTATCGCCGCTTCTATACTTATGACATTCATCGCCGCCGCAGTTCTCCCGAAGGGCCAAGATTTCATCGTCGGCTAGCTCAAGAAACAACGAACTTGGGTTCACTCCGAAAAAGACGTTAAAGATCAGAAAATATTCCGCTTCCGAGGTAGGATATTGAAGCGTTCCGCCGAAGCTCCTAATTACGTCAATGACTTTGCACCAGGGACTGTGCCTTTCACAAGATTCACCACCAATGAATTTGGCCAAGTACATTGGAGTAATCCCATCTTTGTTTGGACAGTTGACATCAATGCCTTGTACTCCATCAGTGGACAACAATTGTGCAACAAACTGCCACATTCCACGGGAAGCCGCAATGTGGTACAAAGTAAGATCCAAGCTATTTTCATTACAGCCCACATTAAAAGTCCCGTTTTGGAGAATGTGATTTAAAATTGCTGAGGCTGAGAATGAGGCAATTTCCACTTCGAGAGCTGTAAGTAAGCTGGGTTGGTCAAGATTGAGGAAGGGTCTATATTTCACAGCATATGATACTGAAATCCATAATGAAGACAGCCCGTCTACATTTTCTATAGAATGATTTGCTCCCCATGAGAGAAATTTCTGAATAGCAACCAAATTTGCTCCTTGGGCTGCTCTGTGCAAGGCGTTAAAACCCTCTGCATCAAAGCACTCATCGATAACTTTAGTTCCGTTAGGATGTGATAAAATTGCTCTAGTCAAAGGTCCGTCCCCAACCCGTACTGTCTTCACGCTACCATTATTGATTCGTTCCTCATATGTATCGAGGAAGTAGTCAAAAATTGCATCTTCTGTTTGCAAGTATTTCTGCCAACTCTCGCTCCCAATTAAGTACTCGTAAACATAGTGAAGGTAATGTAATTTATGGTAGGAAACTAGGTGGAAAGTGGACATATCAAACGGACGTCCACACCTGATATCGACTTCTACGTTATGTTTAACTAAGACTTTTGACATGTGCCGACCACCAGTATGTAAATAAGTTAGTAGGGGACTTAATCCCAGCCAGTTCTGACAGTTAACATCTACCCCTGCTTGCAAAATAATGTTGACGGTATAAACAAGATTGAGCCTTACGAAATCCACCAACAGTGAACAGTTTAACTTTGTAAACGCAGATGTAAGTGTTTTAGCCACGAATTTCGTTATAAAGCTTGGAATTATGCCCGATTCATATGGTTTGTGTAAAGCAGGAACTCTAATTTTAACCATTTCCCCAATGGTGACATCGTAAGCAAAAGTAAAAGGAGTTAACGAAATTACTATTGAGGTTTCCCCGGCTTTGCTGCTCCCCGTTAGCAGAAGGGAAATATTGGTCTTTTCTTCTAAATGCTCAAGAGCGGTTAGATTTTTCTTATCTTCAATCGATAAAAAGTTTGCTTTTCTTGTTCTCAGCGTCGTAGCATAGCATATGATAAATTTAATAAAAGCTTGTAACCATGGATACTCTTTACCTAACTTGGTCAAGGTCTCTTGCTTGGACGTGCCAATTGGATTCTCTATCCAACCTTTTGGTTCGCTGACATACAAATCGACTAAGTATTCAAGTCCCACGTCTTCTACGTCTTTTACAACATAGTGTAACGGTGTCATACCTTCAATATCCGCAGTTAATGGATCACAACCAAAGTCGAGAAGAGGCCAGAAAACATGCTTTGCGAAGCACGCCGCTGCGCTGTGAAGAGGTGTAGAACCATTTGCGCTCGTAGCGTTAACGTCTGCTCCGCTTTTCACAAGAAGGAATACAAGAGCAGTCATACCACTACAGGAGGCGACATGAAGAGGGGTGGAGCCATTGCAGTCACCCGCATTGACATCCGCTTTGTTCCTTAAAAGCAGCTCGGCTACACTATAGTAACCATAAATGGCCGCGATGTGTAAAGGAAAAAATCCACAAGAACAAAGATTTTGAGCCAGTTTTCCAGTTAAAAACGGTTTAAATTCCATTGATGATGATACTACGAGATCGCATGGAACATTGGCATTTGCCCCTGATTGTAACAGCAATTTCAATGCGTTATAGTTGTTTAAATAAGTTGCCTCGTGTTGTGCGCGTCTACCTGCAGAATTTGTACAGTTTATAGCACTTTCGTCCAAATCTCTAAGTAGTACTTTAATAACTGAGAGGTGTCCTCTCCTGACTGCTGCATGAAGTGCAGTCTCACGCAGATAAAGATGACGATTATCATACAAGTATATTTCTGGGGCTTCTGATTCCTTGTTCTCTTGACTTGAATATATAAACGCTGGAGAATTAGGGATGCAACTGTCTTTTACTCCTTCCCTCAATAAAAACTGGACAACATCTCTGTGCCCACCAGCAGCGGAGTGGTGTAGTGCGATGCCATCTAAAATGCCACCAGCTTCCTTGAGTATCTTAACGGTCTCGAGATGTCCATTAGCTGCTGCTAATTGTATGGCGGTATTGTTAGTCCCTGTTCTTGCCGAAATATTCACTTTGTGCTGAATAAGAAATTTGACAACGTTGATATTTCCCTCTTGAGATGCAGTGTGCAATAACGAATACTGGCATTTCTTTCGTTTACATTCACTGACGGGATCATAGGAATGCGACGCAATTTCAACGTCAATGTGAGTGCTAGCCGTTTGGTTTAAGTTGGCCCCTCTTTCGAACAGGGCCATTAGATTATCAACATGACCCGTAGCTGCCGCTAGGAAGGAAGGCGAAATCTGTTCGTTATCGATGCAATCAACGTCAGAGAAGTGCTGCACCAGTAGTTTGGTCACATCTGCACTGAGCAAGCTTGAACTATAGTGAAGTGCAGTTGTTTTTGTCAGAGGGTCGGTCGTGTTAACATATTGCGAAGGAAGGGACAGAAATTGTCGGACTAGAAATTTAGCAAAACCCCCTTTGACGACGTGGCTGGCAAGGTGAAACGCTTCCTCAGGGTTAAGCGGTAAACGAGTTTTCTCAGCACGCATAAGGTAGTACTTTGCAAGAAGGTTGTGGCCGTTTTCTTTCTTGACATAGTATATCTTTCCCTGATTGCTTTCATTGGTAAGCCACTCGGATAGAGAGGAATGGTGAATTCTAATCGGGCCATCTCCAGATCCATGCCACAAGAACAAAGACATTTGGTCAAGTTTTGGTAGTAAATCGTATACCAAATCAAATGTTGGTTGATCAAGTATTAGCAACGAATGCAAATCATAGACCGTGAGCGGGGTATAAGCTGCAACCAAGACTTCAAAAATTTTTCTCAAAGGCTGAAACGAAGCTGGTGTTCGAAACTTAGTTTCAAAGTACAGCTGATAAGAACTTTCGAGGGTCTTGGGAAATGTCTCCCAACTAACGCTCTCTGTTGATGCAAGCCACAAATCAAGCACAACCTTTACATACAGGAAGTTTCCCTGACCTTTTTCAGCCAGCTTAGAAACAACTATCTGTGAAGGTGAGTCATTGTCGGTAATTCCAAGAGCCGTTGTTATCCTGCGTATGATAGGTTCTCTCAGTGAAAAAACCTTAAGAGACAAATAATTGTCAATGTCCTGAACATTTCTCTTATCGTCAGATCTTAGCTCTACTCTTTTAAGCTTGTGTAGGTTTGTAGTGATACTGCTTACATTACGCGAACTAATGATTAGTTTCATCCACTTTGGAAGGCGTCCAGCTTTCAGTTTCAAAATGTTTAAAATATCTCCTTTGTCATCTGAGCATTCATCCAAAGCATCAATGATGAGGTACCAAGGGCTACCTGGCTGTAGACTGAGTTTTTTTAGCGGACTAAGAATGCCCTGGTCCAAGCACCACTCTGGATCTTTGGGACATTCAATGTAGAGCACTCTACGGACAAACGAGTTTGTCAGAATATGCTCTCGGTATTCTTTGATTTTCCAAGCGACCATATTTGCAAGATTTCGGACAAACTTGGTTCCATCCTGCGTTGCTCTGTCATAATGCATGCAAAAATGATAACCAAGGATTCTGTTGTGAATAGTAGGACTGGATTTTGCAGAACAGAGTAAGTTGCTTAAAAAAGCAGATTTTCCTGTTCCTGGATTTCCTGTTATCAACACACCCCGCGTATTAATATCCTCTAAGACAAGTTCAAGTTCGTGGTAGAGCCACTGACGACCAATAAAGTCTGTTTTAGATGAATTGATGAATTCAATGAAGTCAAAATATTTTAGCTCCAATGGATCGTCATACACTTGGATGGAACAGCCTAATGAAAGTTAAAAACAGAAATCATGCTTAAGCAAAAAAATAATCAGACATAAGGAACTACCACATACATCTTCAACTAGTACAAAATATGGGGTGTTTTCTTAATGTTGCATTAAAACGGGCTTTTGCTGATGAGCAATTGTGTTGTGGGTGAGTATTGATCCTGTTTTTTTTTTCAGTCCCATGTAAGGGAATCCAGGACAGTGTTGGATTCTGGATTCCACGCTGTGGATTCCCGGTTTTAGTTCTGGATTCCAGTACTCAAGGGGTTTAAGGCCTGGGTTAAAGGCGTGTTCTGAAAATATGAATGACTGGAAATATCTCTCGCTAGGAGACCTAGAACAAAATGAATTTTTCCCCAAAAGTAAATCTTGAGGTTTTCTTCTGCCTTAACGTTTAATTAACGTCACGTGACATGTCACGCGACCAAAAATTGAAAATGAAGGAAATTAGCGAAGTGGTGGCGAATTTACTTTGTTTGAATAAACAAATAGGCCTTTCTGAAAGAGGATAAACATACCTACCTTTCTACGTTTGGAATGAATGTACGCGAGGTTTAAAATCAAAGTTTTGAGTAATTTGAGATTAAATTTGGGCATTTAAAATGATGTTTTCCCTCATAATTTTTCATTGAAGCCCAATGGACGGTCATTCCAAACATGAAGTGTTATTGGTCGATTTCTTTTCTTAAACCGGCCACCAATTAGTCAATAATTTACAATTTATACCAAAATGGTCACGTGACGTATCGCGCGACTTATTAACACAATATTTATACCTTTAAAATGTTGAGGACAATGAGTTCTTTATGTGGGCCAAATTTCAATTCAGCGCCATCGTCTATTTCGAAGTTATAGTCAATAATTCATTTTCCACAGGTAAACCCCTTAGTCCCAGGCCTTAAACTACTTGAGTATTTGTCATTTATTTGGATTCAGGATTCCAATCGTTAGTGGGACTCCGGATTCCTTGAGCTGTACTCCGGATTCCAAAGCCAAGGATTCCGGATTCCATAAGTAAAATTTTCCCGGATTCCGGAATCCGCATTTCCCTACATGGGGCGAAGTCTCTACTATTACATCGTTTAGTGATAACACATTCTACTAGTCATTGGAGTATCCCATAAAATTGATATCCAATCTATCCATAAATAAGCGCCATATGTACTGAAATACCCTGCGGTGGACAAGTATTGTAGGTGTTAGTATTTTTTTTGTCTCGTCCTGTGTCGATAAGTTAAAAGCCATTTGCGGGATCAAGACATACGGTATAAATTGTAGAAGACGGTCGAAGCGTCGCGATCAATATCTAAGTGAACATCATGAGACAAACCAAAAACGCAACTCTGACTGCTGCTGCTGTTTTTGCCATGTTCACGTTCTACTTACCGTCTCTGTTGAAAGAATCATCCAAAACAGTGTATAAATGACAAAGAAACAATAGCATCAACAGTGAAGCCAGGTCTCGTTTTCTCATGCCCTTGATGTTTCCTGCCAAATTTCCAAAAACAAGGGCAATAAAACTACCCATTTCATCCAATAGGAACTTCTTTGTGTACTTGTCCTGATTTACGTCGGTCAAAGTAGGCTGCGCCGCTAGAGCGCTCTTTAGCATTTCCTGTTGCTCTTTGAGATGTTCTTGCTCTTCTTTATTTTTTTGAGATTCTTCCTCCAAATTGATTAATTTCATGTTAATAGCTGAGATTTCCTTTCCAATCACTTCTTGGTAATCAGCCCAAACTCGGGCCTCCATACTGTGTAGGTCTGAAATACCTTTCAGGTTACCAATTTCTTTGAGAGCTTTCTGAACATCGCGGTCGTGAGCCCAGCTGGGATCTTTAAGCAGATCTTCAATAGCGTCAAAGGCAACTTTTTTGTCCGCATCATTCAGTTCTAGTGTAGGAACATGTACCCACTTAGTGTTCCTGATTTCACGTACATCCTTAATCAAGTGCTGAGGAATGGTAAAGTGACTACAGAAGTACATGAGGTTTAGGATACCTGTAATGTCCATGTCTTCTGCATTCTGTATCACCACATGTCCTCCTAAATCAGACAGAAAGAGCTTAGCTATTTCCCAGGGTCCAAGGATAGGATCCAGCCACTTTGAAGGATCACTTTGCTTCCAGTTTGGTTTGTTGGTATGGTGGTGACCCAGAAGAACAAAAGCCCATGCACATGTTCCCATGTCATGGTACTGATTTGGCCTTCTTCTTGGGACAAATACGCACGTACAGGGTCGAGACCCAGCAAGCCTTGTGTTCAAATTCTGATAGAAATTCGCCATCTCTCGGTTAATAAAAGGACGTAAGCCATGACAAAGTTCGGTTGTCAGAGCATGTCCAAGAGCGATCCAGTTTCTGTACTCTGGTTTAACGAGTTGTCCCACTGTTCCTGAAGCGCTAGAGGATGACATTTCTGCAACGGTTTAAAAACACAAAATTAAACACTTTCATCAACGTGGTAAATCCATTAAGAGAAAATAAACAAGTATGGATCGCAGAGTATGACGAAATGACATAGCTGATCCGGACTCAGCTCATGGACCCACATTCCCGAGTATTTTAGACTGCGAAATGTCTCTCTCTTGCCTTAAAATTTGTGGAATGAAGGTTAAAAGCGAATGCGATATAAGCTTTTGTTTCATGCCCTAAATTTTAGGGCAAAAAAGAGGTTGCTCACGGTGTACAAGAATTGTCCATGGTTCTTACCTTATCCATCCAGAAACATAGGAGTAATTCATTTGATAACTTCGGAACATTGCTGAGGAATAGACCTCGTGCCAGAAGGTATCTCTCTTTCAAGAGAGTTTTGAAGTGAGTTTTCAAGAGAAAGAGTTTTGTTCACGAGTTGGGAAGAATCGCAAACGAACGAGTCTGACAAGTTAGCGCAGCGAACGAGTCAGTCTGCGATTTTTCACAACAAGTGAATAAAAATCGTATAAGCGAACCAACGGTGGAGTTATTTGTTTATTTTATAAGTGCTGAGGAGTTTCTTTCAAACAATAATGTCAAAAGCGATTAGACGATGAAATGGGTTTATTCACTCAAAGGCTTAATAACTTAATACTCTTAATAACCAACCGGCACTGACCAAATTTGGAAGTTTCTCATATTATACCTTCATCGACGTCAGTCACTCAGAAGTCAATAATTTCAAATTGCAAATTATCCACGATTGACGTCAAGCAAGATTGCGGCGTGCAACTTAGCTGCTTTGGTATGAGTGGAGATTAAAAAAAACAATGGGTGATTCCGTGTTTTGATCGGAAGGTAATTATAGATATAACACCTTGCTTTCTCGATCTGCATAATTCTATACATATCACAGGAAAACCGACTTCAACAATAAATATATTTGTCATTTATTATTCATTTAAAACATTTCCAATTTCTTAGCTTTTCTTAGTATCTTTAACTCCACATACATGTGAACATGCTTCAAAACAAGACTTTTTCCGCAGATATCCATCGAAGGCAGTTAACATTCTTCAAGTAATATTTTTTAGTATTCCTCCTATCAATTTTAGCGCAAGTCTAGCGCGATTTTCGCCGTAAATGTAAAACGCCGTTCGGTTGTTTACTAGTCAGATTGTTTACTGTACTAAGGGCTGTAAAGAGGAGAAGCAAACAGTGCTGTCAATTAAAAGTAAGGGTTGGCTTACACACTACTATTTGTCGGTCCGATTTTGTAAATGAAACATTTGGCGATGGCAAAAAAAAGCCTGATTTTTCATTTTGACCTTCCCTTTGGTCACAAAGATTAACCCCATAAATCGTAATTTGTAAATTTCCCGTTAAAAAACCGGCCTTTATAATATATTAAGGAGCTGACCAATTATCGTTTGAAAGAGGTGGAGGTGGAGGATTGGGAGATTTACGGCCTGTTTACATGGAGTGGGGGACCCCGGTCTAGTTGGGTTGGTTTCTTTTGTTTTCACGTTCTGGGGAACACAAAACAAAAGAAACCTACCCCACTAGACCGGGGTCCCCCACTCCATGTAAACAGGGTCTTAGTTTAAGCAAGAATTTTCTTCCAAGCCAATACTGTTAAGGGCCGACCATTTAACTTTTGAGGGGGTGGGGGGGAGGGGTGGTTGATTTTGAAAAAAAATTCCTACAAGCGCTTGTCGGAAGAAAAAAATTGCATGCAGCTTATAAAATGGTTGCAGTTTCACTGATATTTTGTAAAGCTCTCTGAATGATGCCGATAGCTTTGTAACATTTTTTTTTCTAAAACCACCAGCCATCTCCCAAAAGTTGGTCCATTCGTAAAGTTTCGAATTTCTTTGCAATGGCTTAAAGATTATTGTTTGAAATTAATTATAATTATTTTTAAGGGAGCCGCGCATAGAAGCTTGGGCAAATCTTTATATTACGTCATTCAGTGCAAAGCTAAGGTCTTGTCGGAAGTGCATATTTCATGCCCGGCTGAACAGCATAATTATTTATTTCACTGGCAAGTAGAATGTGACTATTATCAGATGAAGGTTCGAACGTATAAATGATCAAACATCAACAAAATTTCTTTGCACTTTGGAAAAAGTGGTGAGTCAGACCTCAACCCTCTTTCATTTGACGCTCGGTAGACATTCAAACAGCTAACCCCTACGTAGTCAAACAGCAGTCAAACACTATATTTAGCTTCATAGTGCTCCTGCAGGAGCTTAACAAAATAAAGATTCTAACTTGCTTGAATACTGAGCGCAAGGATTTAAGAATAGTGGTCTATAGACTGATGCAGTCTACCTGTGTCAGAATAGGCCTAGAGACATGCATGAAATAAGCATCATTAAATGCTTCGTCATTTCAGGTCAAACCCTGGCGTCGACCGTCTGTTATGACGCATACTGATTTCTTGTTTGCTCAGCTAGGTCCACTTGGCAGGATCACCACAAAAAAAAATAGTGGTCTTGACCACAGAAGGAAAATAACCGAAACTTGAGCGAGCTGTTTGTCGTTTCAAGACCTTTGTTTACTAAATAGGTACCTTTTGAAACTTTACTACGTGGAGCTTTTTCATACTAAGTTTAAACTCAAAATAAGCTCTTTAAAAGTCGCAGTCGCACTTCGTACGTATTTGGCAATGGCGAGAACTAAATTCAGCTTACCTTTATCTCCAGGACTACTAACTGTCGCTGAGGCTTTCGCACAAGTTCCTCACTTGCTTAATTAGATGACTTACTACAGCCATACAGCAACTTTATAGCGCACAATTTATTCGAGCGCCAAAACGAGGTTGGTTTCTTGGAAAAATGACGTCATCTGTCTAAAATACAAAGAAACGAAGAAGTGGAGAAAAAAGTGTCCGGAAATTTCCTTATTTTGCTGTACTGTCTCGTTATCGGACGGATTTGAAGTAAGTTTTGGCTATTTTTTCACTTTAATGACTTAAATGCTTAAGACAGCGAGTATATTAAACCAGTTGAGTTCTCTAGCAGAAAGACCGGTAGGGACAGATCCTCTATTTATTAATATTCCTGATTCGATCGGAGATGGACGATCGACGATTCGATAGCGATCTTTAAATACTTTGTTTATTGGGACGTGCTTTTCCTTACAAAGTAATTAGTTTTTAAGAAAATGTATGATCTTTTATCACAGCTCATGTGTCGACTTTTCTTCGTTTTTCTTTCCGGTGAAAGGAAGTGTAAAATGCGTAATTGTTTTTCAATATATAGCCTTGTATTTATCTATGAAATTTTGTGCAAAACGTTCGTACTTAGAAGTATCGGTTGAAGAATTGAAAGTCTTAGAAGAGTGCAAGGCTTGGCACTGAGTTTAAGTGCGCTAACACTGCAATCGCCTAATTTCAACTGACCCGGTTCCTAGAAACTTTTTCCGCCCGAATGCACTTACTCAGGTACAAGTTTGCAAGTTTGTCGTCGCTCACGAAGGTTTTATATGTAGAAGTATACTAATGGCCCGGAAGGGGTGTAAGCTTAAGTTAGATTAAGAAGATATATACACAGGAAGGTACAAAAGTAGGACCGGATCAACTCGGATCGCCAGTTTGGGTCGGACCAACTCGAATCGACTCAGACCAACTTGGATCGAATAAAAAAATAAAGATAATATAATATAAGATTGGACTCGAATCAACTCGGATCTATAAAAAAAATTAAATTAAATTGGCAAAACTGAAAGTTTCACCCATTTGAAGGATAAAAAAAGGCCAGATCATTCGTTTTTTCTCCGTGGAGTTCAGCCGCCATTTTGTTTTACTAGTGCCAGTTACCCTCGGATCATGTTGCGAACTCGTCGTTGCGTTACACGCCGCGTTCTGTTTCAAGGACACAGATATGGATGACCTCAAGGAAGGTAAAATCTCGGCCATCTTTTTCAATGAATTTGCTTCATTCCGGTTTCACTGTAAACTTAGTCTGGCAAAGTATTGATCAAATTTTGGTTGCTATAAATTGATCAAGTTTTAGTTATCACTTGGAGTTTCCTGGTCTAAACATTCTTTTCTGTATGAAAATTAATACACTGTAATAATTACTTAATTTTCAGATTTGTATCAGAGAATAATGAGGGAATGGTAGAATTCACATCGAAATTTACTTAGTGAGGACAAGGACTGAGTAGCATGAATGAGGATTTTAATGAACAATTGTCTATTAGAGTATTCCGTTCCCTACACAACACCACTGTCTATTAGAGTATTCCGTTCCCTACACAACACCACTGTCAAGATGTCAGAAGGAGTGGTTCTGTTCACGTTTTGTACCTTCTTTATAGATGTTAAAGTTGTAAATTTATCAGAAGTCAAGTTATACATAATCATGATTTTATTATGATATATTTCTACTGTTATTTACTTTTCAGATTCATATAAGGGAAACATAAAAGGGAAACAAGTCCGAGTTGATCCGGTCCGACTTTTGTACCTGCCTGATAGTGACAAAAGCGCTAAGCAACTCGGTTGGTTTCGATTCTGTATATAAATAACCCGAAATAAGCTTTAAACGCCCTTATCATTGCTCAGGCGACTGGAGGCGACCTTTCTGACAAACGTGTTTCCAATTTTCAAGTAGACTACTACTAGTTGTCACCAAATGAGTTGCTGGATGGAGATAAACGTCCATTTCATCGCATTGTATCATTTGTTTTAACTGTCAAGGCGGATGCTGATCGGAATAATTTCATCGCCTTAATATTTTCTTGAGATGCTGAGTTAAAAAATTAAATATTAAACATATTACAGAGAACAGTAGGTTCAATTGTGGCTCGTGCGCTATCGTGAGACGGATGATCAATAATGTTAGGTAATTTTTGCAAGACCTTTTGAAGGGGTTGCGACCGAAGTTGATTATAAACGTTTCTTTCGATTTGGTGATGATCGGATAGGAAATGTGTTGTTAACATGTTCAGTTCTGCTACAAATTTACCATTAAAATGACTGTGTTCGGAGTAAAAGTTCAAACACGTCTGCAAGGTACTTGGTGCGTATCTCGACGTTGTTCTATCTGCTATGTTCAGGCGGTCTGGGAAGCTCGATCCAACAGAAATAAACTTAGACCTGAATTGTTGAATCAATTGGCAAAGTTTACTGTTAAGAAGCAAGTTTTGACTATAAACTGCCTCCGCTCTCTTTGTAGGCGTTCGTCGACATGTTTCGATTTCGCTCAAGAACAAGGAGAGGAAATCGCCGAACCATCGATCAAGAGAAAATAGTAGCAAAGACGTTTGTCAAGTTTTTGGAAGACAGAAATCGCAAAGAAGACATGTTTGTGCACGAACTCAGGCAAATATACCAAGGCGAGTTTTGTCCCTTGTACGAAACACTTGGAGTGTCCTTTTCAAAGCTTCTGAACACTCTCACATATCATCTAAACCTGTGCCAACAGCTTCAAGATCGCATTGTTTTTGGAGGCGGGGAAGCAGCCGCTCTTCAGCTATTAACAGTCGATGGATCCGAAGATCTCAGCTCGAGTGGGGATGAAAATGATTCAGTTTTCAAGGCGTTAACGCGTGGGCCATATCACTGCAATGTTTGTAAGCGAAGTTTGGGGAATGAACTTGCTTACAGCAACCATATCTCAGGTTGGAAGCATCGCCAACAGGAAGTCCTCAGAAAGATTCGAAAATCATTGGAGAAGTAAGTACTTCATACCGGAGATCCGGTGCAGTATTCGGGAAAATGCAAATTATCATGACGGGAAACGGGATTTTTCTGAGTTTAATCTATTTAATTTTATCTTTATTTTACTGCATTTTTTTTCAGTCGAAACGGCAAATCTACATCTTACAATTATTAGCTTTTGCGAATTTTTTTTTTCTCATATGGTTTTTTTTTTTAACCAAAACGGGATTTTGGGAAAGTGATAAAAAAAGTGCGTGTGGAATGGGGGATTTTGGGACAAAGCAGCTGGAATACGGGATCAGGCCCCTCCCCCTCTGCCAACCGGAGCCTGATACTACCCGTGATACGTCATTATGAATTAATGAAAGTACGAACAAACGATCCAACCAAGGACTCACTTAACGTGAACGAACAAACCGATAAAAAATGTTGCCGGGCAGATCCGCCGTCTTTGTTAAAGGACCGCAAACATTTAGGCTTGCATATAGGCCATACTCATTGTAATCAAGATAGTCGAAGAAGAAATGCAAGTAAGTATTTGGAAAATGATATGCGCGAAAATTTCCTGAAATGGCCCAATTTCAATGTGCGGGAAAGGATGACTCAATTACTGGTTAGGAACTGTTGGATCGAGTGAGAGTGAAAGGACATGATGTGGTTGTAGATTGTAGGTAGTATAAGCAATCATACGACTTTTCTCATTCAATTTGGAATTCATTTGCAGGAGTGTGTTTTTCAAAAAGTATCAAAATAAATCCCAAATTGAACGAGAAAAGTCGTGCCAGGAGCCCATCTTTGTGTGCGTGAGTTTGGGCATCTGATTGGTTTTCACATATTTCTATTGTTTATTAGACAATAATAAACAATCTCAGTGCTCCATTTTAATTCTGAGATATTTGCATTAATTTCCTTGGTTTTTGTATTATATTTCCTCCTCTTTGCACGGAGTTTACTAAAAATTGCATTGCTCTCTGCCAATCAGATTTAACAGTTTTTTACATATTATTAAGCGTGTTACACTAGCCTGTATAATGGCTACTTACGATGACAAATAAGCCTCGACAACAGTAACAATATTTATTCGGCTTTTCCAATACGAAGAGCATTACATTGCGAACGATGTGGTATTATCGTTTTCTACCTTAAGTCAACAATGCCATAGTTAGACTGTTAAGGAGAGTATGTCCCAGAGCCCCTTGATTATTTGCACAGTTGCTATCTGATCTCGAAAATGCCTATTGAATAATCTCTTTTTACCTCTTATCCCGTTAGACCGGAACTTGTTTTCGACAAAAATGGAATAAGAGTCACTTCCGAACCCCCTGGAGATGAAAATGGCGTCGTTGAACTGAAAGTGGAGAGTGGAACGAACACGGGACAGATTGTGCTGATCATAGACAACACCAGTGATGAGACAATCACCTTGAAAGACATTACTCTTTTATGGAGCGTCAACTTCTTTGATTATTCGGAAATATCACGTATTCGAGAATGGGAAAAAAACCTAGAGCCAGGTAATTAAATGTAATGTCAGTTGTTTTGTTTCTTTGTTTCAAGGCTGTGTTTTGTTTTTGTTGTTGCTGTTATTGCTGTTTCAATGCAGTTGCTTTCTTTTAAAAGTTTCTTCAGGCTATGGACTGATGTTTCGCGTTGTGTTTGTGAAAAAATGGAGATCAGGTGTTTTGAAGGTTGACAAACGTCTTCTTAACTGTTTTTGTACTCCTTTGATTTATTTTTTTACTCACGTGTTTTGCCTCAAATAAAACATAAAGCATTTTGATATTTACTCTAGTCAACTGATAAGGAAGTCAGGTGGCATATGCGCTATATAAGGTGGTCGTCTTGCAAAACTGGGAGAAATGAAAACGTTTTTGCCAGGGTTGTTCAGCCATTGAATCAAGTTAGATAAGAATGTACATGACTTTACGAGCTGTCTACGTGCATATTTCACGGCCTTTTTGCGCCTTGCTTACCAATATCTGTTAAAAAAATTGGAAGGGTTTTGACAAGAAGAAATTTAATTACTAACGGGTATGATTAGTTTAGTTTTGTTTAGTTGATTGATATTTGTCAGAAAACAAGAGTACACACACACATACATACAAGAAAAAACACAGACACAAAAGTGCTCTGAGAGAAGATGAAAACAAACCCCTACAATCGTCTAAGACTATAAAACAAAACAGCCACTAAAATCCGACGAGAATAAAAAAAGACGTTTATTAAAGGAAAACAGAGTGCGCAATGAAAGTGCGCTACCGGTGTATCTGCTGTGGTTCAATTTTATCTTTGGTTAAAATTTTATTTCCCTTTTTTTTTGGGTATGGTAATGTACGATTGTAAGATTGAAACAAAAGGAAATAGGATTTAAACCAAGGATGAAATTGAACACAACATTTCTATGGCGACCTATAGGAACGTGGCTTGGTGGTGTAATGGACTTTTAAACTGTTGAATAGTAGTAGCATGCTTATTAGAGTGAGGGAGACTATTTCATGCATGCCCTAACAGACCTGGGGAAGTACGACTTAGTATAAAAGTAATCCTGGTTATGAAAAGACAGAAGTCGTAAAAATTGCAGTTACAAGACCAATCTTGAATTTAACCAAGAGAACTACGTCATGAGAAATTCACTGAATAGAGAACACAAAAACGGAGTGTTGAATGACACTCAGTGTAACCGGAGTGTTTGAGCGTAACAATTCGACCGAAAAAATAACATTTTTGTCCCCAGGTGGCCAGAGAAGATTCAGAATTGGCTGCAAAAGGCGCACGGAGTTTGGATATTCTTATGTTCCCGGCGTACTTACGTTCGAAACTGAGGATGGTATTGAATTCCATATCCTGAGGTTTCTATCCGTGCGTATCGTCAGCGATTTGTACGACGACCTGAAGCAAACCTCTGAATACCGACGCCCTGCAAGAGCGGTGGAAATTCCAAGGAATGTCGTTACTGCCTGGGGATTACCCCTCCCACCGTAAGTTTGTATATCTTCAGCCGTTTAAAATAACGGGGCCTACAATAAATAGGGTATCATTTCGAGTTTTATCTAAAGGCGTGGTGGTTAGGCTTGGTCAATGGTTTAGATAAATAAAAGAAGTATAAATTATTGTCAACAAGACAACTGCAAGGACTCAGATCAAACAACGCGAATAGGCTGTAGTTACAATATTTCGACTGGCTAATACCAGTCTTAATAAACTTTATTATGACAAATCACCAATTTACAGGAATATATTTGACAATAATTTGTACTCTTTATTCATTTTGACTGATCGCGATGTGTTTTGATCTGACGTTGAGCAAGAGTGATCGTACACAGTTTTTTGCGATGGTCTTGCGATTTTAACTTTACGTAAACGAAAGAGCTTAATCTTGCAGTCAGCATCGACTTATGCTTAGGTCACGGTTGTATTGGGGAAGGTCGCTGTTATGTAGGCAACCTTTTTTAAAATCAGTTTTAGAAAATAAAAATGAAATATTTTAAACTCCTGATACGACAACGCATTTAGAAAGGAAAACTGGTTATGTGTCGTCATGGAGAATGATCAAACAAATTACCTTCAAGTAGTTGTTTTTGTTAAGAAGTTAGAGTCGTTTAGATTTAAGGACGAGGACGACTACGAGGAAAAATTTAACTTAAAGTTTTTTCGCGTATTCTCAAAACATATACACCCCGGAGAGCTTCAATTCATTGTACTTTTCTTCAACAGAAAAGTTAGCATGGCTATTGTTATTGAAGAAGGTTATATTCTAAGCCCTTGCCCGATAACTGACTTGTTTCGGCCACCACGATATTCTCGCTAAAACTCGCAGTAGAATGACGACGGCTATCACGTTGTCCCGCCAAAATCACTCTGGCTCACGCGCGCACACAACTCAGGATTGAGAAGTCTTCGTCCTCGTCTTGAAATCTGAAGGTCGCTATGAATTGTTCAAGTGTAAACCACGAAGAAGACCTTGTCAGATTGACGTCATTTCAGTAAAATACCCAACAACGCGTCTCCGTTTTATAGATTGGCGAGGAATAAACTGATCATGCAGAAGTTGGACCAGTATGAGATTCCCATCACCCTAAAGGCGCAGGTCGTCAAGAGCAACGAAGTTCGAGAGGGACTGAGGTTTGTATGACGTGGGATATTTAGATTGTTAACAAGATAGTAACTTCTCAGACGTGCCCTGACCCCGGGGGGGGGGGGGGGGGGTACTTCCCTATAAAAGTGACGGAGGTGCTCGTTGGAAAATTTGTAGAACACCTCTAAAAGGTACCAGAATCTTGTTTTATGGGCGTGTCCCAAATTCATTTCCACTCCTAAGAGGTATCATTTCAGCAACAAAAAATTATATAAATGGCACTGCAAATTTTAAAAGCAATGAAGTTAACTTTCGAACTTTCTTCTCAAGGACTTTTCGAAAGTATTGTCATAAATCTTTATCCTGATAAAGCGTATCATTTTTAACAGAATTCTTAACAAAACAATGTAGATTAACACCTTGATGGTGTGCTGTTATTGACAGTCATATGCCGATGTCCTAGTTTTTCTGCAAACTATAACCATTGAATACTCCATCACTATCCTTTATTTCACACGACGAGAACTAAAAAAAGAACTGGCGTTTGTTTTATAGCACCCTAAGCGGTAAAAGTCCACAAATGTAAACCCCTAAGAGGTACAACGAACACCCCGGCGACACTTTATAAGGGAGCACCCCCCCCCCCCCGTGGGGGCCCTTATCTGAATCTCAATGGGACCCTTGTAGAATAAGGAAAACTATAGAAAATAAGAAGTTTGGTTTTCCAAAGTATAGAAACTAGAAGAAGCGTGAAGAATCTTCAACTTAACCCTTTCCAAGCGTTCAGATAGTGGAGTGCAACGCGATCACTTTGCACCGTCCCCACAATCTGCAGGGGCGTAGCCAGGATTTTTCAAAGGGGGGGTCACAGAGGCTACTCACCCGCTGCTCTCCCTCGTGTATCAGCGGGCTCAGTCGTATTATCGCGGCTTGAAGGCCCATATTAACTAAAGACAAGAGCCGTTGATGAAAATACTTCACAAAAAAACAAATTTTAAAAAAGTGGGCTTTTCAACAATGGCTTTTACGGCCAAGATATTGTCATGGCGTTTTCGCCACTTGAATATTGTAGGTTGTTTGCTCAAAAGAAGGCCTACCAAGGGGGGGTCACGGGCACCCCAGGACCCCCCCCTAGCTACGCCCCTGATTTGAACGCCTGTAACAGGCTTAGAAAAACTCATCTGCTTAGTTGTTTAGTTGAACTTAATTGAATTGTCTTCACTTGTCTCGGCCAATTTTGATAAAAGCAATGATTAAGAAGTTGTTCACATTTTTCAAGATAATCATTGCAGCTATACAAAAACGTAATTAAGGCAATCGAAGATACCTTTAAACTTGAATTCAAACAATTCACTTGTTTTCAGGCAACGACTCGAAAAGGAGTTGACTTTCGACAATTATAAAGAAAAGTTCGACATGCTATTGCATATTGAAGAAATTCAAATGCAAAAAGACATCAGGAATTACGATATGAAAGGAGTTGAATTTGATCAGGATGGGACAGACAGAAGGCTTCTTATCTTAAAGGTGAGTGAAAATTTTGCTTGCTTAATGAAGACGAAATGTATTCCAGTACGCCCACCCACAGCAGTGTACACATGCAATTTGTGATCAACAGTTGAGCCCGCGACAGATTTTTTAACACTTCCGTCTCAGCAGCAGCCTTAAGACCTTCTGCAACATTGTGCGCAATAGAATTTCGTCTTGGTTGTTTACCATTTACAAAACCATCCCAGAAAATCCGGTTGGAAAGGAAAAGGAACCCGACTTTTGCGGTCGTTACGGTAGAAAATTTTCAGGAGAAACGGAATTTCGGAGAAGGTTGTCTTGTTTTTCTGGGCAGTATGTTCCAGACGGAAATTCGTCCCTGCCTTTCTTGAAAGCCATCTTTGATACCAGTTTCATGCTTTCGTGGCCGTTTTTCGGGTACTAATTTGTGCAAATGATACGCGCGATTCCGTGTAGCTTACCATCTACCCAAACTGGAACCGACGTCTTTGCCCATGTAAATGGTAAACAACCCCTATGTCTTTCATCTTTCAACTTGTTTCATCTTTTGTAATTATTTTTGTCTTTACAAGTCAATGAGCTTTCAATTCTAGGTCAATCAGACATGCCAGTCGTCTTGTCAGTCGCTCGAAAAATGATCTGTTCAGCATCGTGTAACCAAAGAAAGTCACAGGCAATTTCGAACTTCGAATTTCAGGCAATTTCGATTTCGAGTATCGGACCGATTTTTTTCTAGCCTGTGAACAGGCTCCCTGTTTGCCGGGGAAAGGGTCAATGTTTTCCCTCTCTTCTCCTCGCTATATATTTATGTTAATAGCTTGCCAAATGAAGTTAAAAACGCTCGGGTCATTCTGTATGCTGATGACGCAGTATTGATTTGTACAGCGCCAACTTCTGTGGAAGCCATCTTAGCGCGAGATTTAATTGGATTTGCGACGGGTACCAACTGGTCATAAATGTGAAGAAGACAAAACTCATGCTTGCCAGGAGTAATACCATGCTTTCGTTATTTGATGATGTCGCCTTACAAATGAATTGTACACAAGTTGAGCGTGTGCAATCATGTAAATATCTTGGAGTAACAATGGATGAAAAATGGAGCTGGAAGCCACATATCACTAATTTGTTAAGAAGCTACAATTGTAGGTCATCACCTGTCTGCGTTTAACAGAATCTTTTATATGATTGATAATAAGACTCGCACTGCGTATTTTAACGGCTTAGTTTAGCCCATTCAGACTTGATTTAGACTATGGTGACATTGTATGGGGAGATCAGCCTGGTTTGAAATCTGAAATGGGTCGTTTACAAACGTTTCAGAATAGATTTGCAAAAAGAATTCTAGGTAATAAGATCTCATCGTCCGAAGCACTCAGTTCTCTACAATGGATCCCTCTGGCTGGAAGACCTATTACTCACCGATGCTCAGCGGTTCAAAATGCTATTAAAGGGGAAATACCAGAGTACCTAGAGACTTTTAAAATAACTTTAAGAGACTTGCATGGACAAAAAATTAGAAACAGTTACTTACCTACAATTCCGGAATGGTGTAAAGGAACAAGTTACTATAGATAAATTAGTGACTGGACAACTCTCCCCAAGGGCAAAGGCAGTACCCTCATTTCTCAGTTATTTTAATATTGCCGATCAGCAGTCAAGCGCCCTACCGACTGAGCTAATTATGCCGGGGTCTCTTTGCATTGTAGGTACCAGGCCTTGCAGAAAATCGTCCGTCCGTGTTGCGTGGCGACAGAATCTACGCTTACGAGGCCGGAGTACTACGACGACGATACGAGGGAATTGTACACAAGGTTCAAATGCTGGACGTGAAACTTGGTTTTGACATGAATAAGTACGTTAAAGATTTTGATTTAAGATAAATGACTGACAGACACACTTCCAGGACCTTGCTACCATAGCAACCTTGGGGGGAAACTTTGCTAAGACAGGAATAGTGCATGGAAACGCATTCTAACCTTGCAGCAACCACTGTCTGTGTACCAGTTTAATTTCCAGGCCCCTTGCATTTTCGACAGTCTTTGTCACAGGCTTTACCATGACCAGTTCGAAGGCTATAGCGTTTGCTTGTGATTAAGCTTCTTTCATTCGGGATTGTGTTAAGGTGCCATTTGGCACATTTGCGGAAGCGTTGTGAAACAGTTTTCTGGCGTGCTGAAATCCTTTGAGCTTGGAGCAGTACTGGAACTTGATTTATCATAGGCTGTAGCGCTAGATTTAGCTATTTTCAAACGCCATAAAATACTTTGACTAGCTAACTGTTTGTTTAATAACTCTCTGATTTAGACAATAGCCATATTCGAGGAACAATAACCTCTTGATCTTGGCAAAGAGAAGTTCGTCCTTATATATGTTGTTTTTAGGGCGACAGACTACTTAACTGTCTACTAACATTTTTGCCCTTAATTTTATCCAGAATGCCATATATGAAGAGAAAAAAGTTTGACATTCAGTTCACATTCAATCGGCTTCCAGTGCAGATGGAGCACCGGGCATGTGACAGGATTACCCGGACGGAAATGCGCCATGTTCTTTTTCCACGAGAGGACGTTATTCATCAAAGAGCAGAAATGAACAAACACGTCGGGTCAGTTCACTCACACAAAAAAATAAAAGAAAACTTTGTTACGTTTCCAGTCAAATCCTCTCAAATTAATTTAAAAAATATATCGGCTGTGGTTAGTCTCACTATTCTCTGCTTCCACACCAAACTGTGAAGGTCGCTAAACAGTAAGAAAAGAGGGCGGGAAGTGAGAGGGGGAGGGGTAAGAGAGGCTTCCATCCTCCGCCTCCCGTCCCCCCCCCCCCCCCCCCCCCCCCGTGCTCCACACTCACAGTCGCTTTCAGATTGCTCGTCCATTGAATAGGCCACTTTGACGTAGGGGGTGAGAAGGGGCCGATGCTGTGTCAAATTGCACCATGGGATTGTTTTGGGGCACTATCTCTTCTTTCATTGGATGTTACGAATCTGCGCAGGAAACTGGGTCACAGTCCCACAATGCAATTCAACACAACATCTAGCCAGTCTGAGGCGAGAATGGCCGATGTTCAAGTAAAGTACGAGAAAACATAGGCTGTCGGAAGTCTATTTTATCTTAGCCAAGCGCTGGTGATGTAACAAACTTGCTTCGAATTTTAGGTCCTTTTACGATCGTAACCTGAACAGTGAGCAGAAACAAGCAGTGCAGAAGATAGTATCTGGTTCGTCTCGTCCAGCCCCTTATCTTGTGTTTGGTCCACCCGGCACTGGAAAAACTGTTACCTTAGTGGAAGCAATCAAACAGGTCAGCCGTAGTTTTTTAATCAACTTTGGTCAAGTACGACATGATTTTCGTACCAAAGCTTTGAGGGTCTTCTCGACATTCAGAATTTCAGAATAACAACGGCCATTATTGCGTACTCCCCAAGTAAAAGGTGCTAGTACGAACGTAGTATAGGAAAAAACTGCTTTGAGATTCAGTGGGGAATAAATGTTGTATGGCTGAATCCGTGAGCAGGCAAGATGAAGCGAGTCCTGTGTTCTGATTGGCTACCCGAACAGGCAGTATGAGCCTTCCTTGTTCGCTTGGGATTTCCAACCTTGGTCCCGCAAGAAAAAAGTTTTCTTTTTGGCCAAACAATAAATCCTCTATTTACCAATTCAAGCTTGTTTGGTCAAGATGCCTGGATACTGGCCCAATTATTTTGCCGTTTCATTTACCTCGACTTCGTCTCGGTCTATGAAAACGAAAAAAAAAAGAACATGGCCGTTATCCAGCCATCTTCACTGAACAAGCTGGTCAATAACGCACATTTGTTTCGAGAGGACAACGTGTGCGCGACATACTTATCGTAGACACAGTTCTTGTTCAAGATGGGACCGCTATTTTCACGTGGTCGCGGGAGCCACACCTGAAAGTTCTAGCCTTTTGCAGAGCTTATGTGGTACAATCTTCTTCAGTAGTTTGAAAACCATGGTTATTGGTCCGGCCAAGGCGACTGAACTTGCTGGACCAGTCTGCTGACTCTTCCAGTAAGCTAACCCGGGATACTGGGATTGACATGTTATCTTAAGTCTCTCAGAAAAACTGAAAACACTACTATTCATATCTAGTTAAATGTTATGAAAACATAGCCAAGAAAATTCTTAATGATGCTGACAGCTTCGATGACTGTCAGCCATCTTTATCAAAACTTGAAATCGTCAAAGGTGGCTGACAGTCATCGAAACTGTCAGCATCATTAAGACTTTTCTTGGCCATGTTTTAATAACATTTAAATAGATATTAACTTCACTAGCCTGATGAATTTCTTCAAGAAAGACTACTATTCATAAACGAAACACCCGTATAAGCAAGTTGCTTTTTGAATGGTGTAGTAAAACCCCACATACAAAAACCTGCATTTTTTCAAGTTAGCCCTATATAATTAGTGTTTACAGTGAAAGTAGGTTCCTAAGGTTCTTCGGGAGCGTTGTATTCATCGTAGGAGTTCTATATATTGCTTGTATAAAATATGCATATAATATTGTCTAACTGACTACAAACAAATTCAAAGTATATGAAATTGTTATACAGCTCTATACTCGACCCCAGGGCTTTGGAAAAATTACTGGGGTCGAGATTGATACAACACGAATGTTATTGTTACAGGGGAAAATGGCAGCACCTGTATTTGCACAGTTTAACCACAGGTAGCCCAAGCTCGAAATATGAGCATCGGCGAGCGACTGATCGGCATTGTTGCTTAACATTCAAAATATAAGGATCTGTATGGGGAAAAAACCTATCGTTTCTGTAACCTACGAAAATGAAAGGAATTCAATAAAAACGGCTTACCTTACTTAAAATGTGTGTTACGTCTCTCCTCTGTGGTCCACGGACCAATTTATGGCCGTTTTATGGGTTTTTAGGTAAACGGTTTTCTCTCTATATAAAGGAAATTTGGTAAACAGTATTTTTGAAGATTAGGTCATGAGCAGGTTTTTAATGTACGATCAGTTGCTTTTGTTCTTAACTTTACAGGTACACAACCTGATCGACTCGAGTTTTATCCTTGCTTGTGCCCCCGAAAACAGTGCCGCTGACTTGTTGGCTGAACGTTTGCTGGCTCACGTGGATAAAGGCAAACTGTTCCGGATGTATGCTGCATCAAGACCTTGGGACTTCGTTCCTCAGAAGCTTAAGGTAAAAGTGTTTTGAACAGGAAATTGAAAAAATTTTCGGAACCGGATTGCTACCGAATAAAAAAACCAAGCTTAAAGCAAGTGACACAAACCCACGGCTTCAGCGGCGAAAAATTTCAAAGCTGTGGGGTTCCAACCAAAAGCTCCAACAGCTCCAACAGGTGTTGTGTGGAGCTGGCGCTTAAAGGAGTGCTTTGCACTCGCCTCGACAGAGAGGGGCCTCTGAACATTTTGTCGAAAACGGCTTTGACAGCACAGGGCTCCGACAGCTATGCCTTGTTGGTGAGTTCTACTAAGAGTGAAGGAGCTGCCCATGGCTACCACCGCTCGTACGTTGGTGTCAGTGTGTCGGTGTGCATGTCCCTTGCTTTAGGTTTGGCTTCTTACCTCACAAAAGCAATTTATGTAACTGTTAAATATTTCTTTCATCGTTAGGAAGCTCGAGTGGTGAATTTTGATGCTGTTTATCATGAGGTGTTTTACCCTTCAAAAGAAGAATTGATGAGTGACTACCGTATTATAGTCACGACACTGGTAACTGCTGGAAGGTAAGTAATGAGAACGTTCAGCGCACTTGTCGTTTAGAAGCTGAGCGCCGGGTTGGGTCGGTTGTCAGTAGACGCTTTCGCTCCTTCTACTGCTCATCTGGAGGTTGTCCGAAAAAACTGGGTCGACATAGCCTTATTGCCATTTCAGTTTGTGCTATCCAAGTGAGTGGAGGAGGCTTGGAACCGCGCCAAGCGCGATAGTCCTGGGCTAATTCTCTCGACAAGCTTGACAGGTGACGTCACATCCGAAATCGCCGAGGACGACTGAAAACGAGGGTGGGGTCGACTATCATTCCCCAAAATTGACCCATGACCACGCCGTCCCACGTTTTACCTCAAATGGCCAATAAAGTATGGCAACTGGGCCAGTCGTTAAGACATTCACGGTACTAAAAGTTGAAGTAATTAGTTCATGGGCTCACGTATAGAAAGCGGATGTGTAATGCGCAGGGGAAAAAGTGGTTAGAGAATAAGAAGGAAAGATAATTAGCAATTATTGGACGAGGTTGAGCAAAATATCGTGATTTGTCAGTGGCGAGCAGAAGCCGAAGCCGAAGGCTGAGGCAAATAATTGATCTGCTTTGGGCCCAAAACACTGAGAATTAACTTCAATTGCTTTTTTCAAGCTTTTTTTTTTGTAGCTTTGCTTTCAGTTCCTTGTTTTGACATATAAGCTATAAAAAGAAAAAGAATCAGTTTTAGGGTTGAATGTTTTTAGGGGTTTTTTCCTTTTGAACTTTGCAGAAATGACTATTATTGTTTCTGTGCTATGTACAGCGACCAAGAACGATCATAGGCTCGAACTTCGCCGGTTTCCCAAACAATCGTCATCCTCATGATCCTCGAAGGGTCATAGCCAGGCAAAGATTTAACCTTTCTATTCCAAAATCACTTTCCTAGGTTGGTTTCGGCCTGTTTCCCCCGTAATCATTTTACGCACATTTTCATTGACGAAGCTGGCCATGCGACCGAGCCTGAGTGCATCATCCCGGTCGCGGACCTCCTGGATCCCAATCACCACAGGGGCGGTCAGCTGGTGCTCGCAGGGGACCCCAAGCAATTGGGACCTATTCTCAGGTCACCGATAACACAGGAATACGGCCTTGGTGAGAATATAAGTTCATTCAGTCGATCCCCTGATAATCATCTATCATTAGTTACTCAGTTAGAGCAGCCTAGTTGTCACTGCGATCATTAGGTCAATATCATCATCACTATTATTATATGGACTAATTACTGATGTCAACTTACCAATAGGCTATTTGCACGAAGGCGTCATTTTACTACTACGACCAGGATCCTTAACGTTTTTGCTTTCATATTTTAAATAACAAAAGGCCTAATTTGCACAAGAAAGAAAAACCCTGAAGAATTCTGGTGGGAGTAGCAAGATGACGTCATCATGTAACATGGCCAATTGAAACACCGGGGCCAAGCCTACGCATAAAACTATTCAAGTCTGTCAGATAATCGGCTCTCAATCTGTCCCGTTTGAAAACCTTTTGATCTAAAAAAAAGAATGGAATTGCGCACTTGTACTAAAAGTAACTCATGGCAAGGGACCCTTGGTGAACTTACTTCATACTGGAGCTTTAGATATTTGTCTTTGAAATCACCAGTCAGGTAGTAAACTAAACGCTAATGAATACTACATGCATATTTCTTTGAAGAAATCTCACTTCTGGAACGTTTGATGACGTTATGTAGCGCCTACTCTCGTGGTCTAACTGGAAGCTATGATTCGGATCTGCTTACAAAACTGGTGAATAACTACCGTTCACATCGAGCTATCATTGAGATTCCTAAACAACTGTTTTATGACGACGAGTTAAATGAATGTGCGGGGGACTTTAGGTGAGTACGGAAACATATTACTTCAAAGTGAGTTAGAACATAATAGGGCATTTATTTTCAAGGCGATGCGCAAAGACTCAAAGACTCAACAATGCTTTGGGGACTCAATATTTTTAATACCATTTAATTGCATTGGTTTAAAATCACAATTAGCTTTATTGATTCCTTTTAACAACTGAGCAACCTATGTTCCAGTGAAAATTGGCAAGGTGCCATTCCGGCAAAGAGCATTGGGTTGACTGAACGAGGGGGAGGCTGCACCTTAAGAGTATTATGGTATTATCCGAAAAAGGCCTATCGTTCGTTTGCATTCTTTGCATCCTTCCGGTTTAACGCCCCATGCCATCCTTATTTCGCGGGTGCAATGGAGGAACTAGCCTAAGAAAACAACCGACATTTCGCGACGCCACCACTGGTTTCCAGCGAAATGACGTCTGACAAACGATCGCAGAAATTCCAGACTGAGGACGAGACACTACGCAGATTTGGGTAGTGCTTCTGATTGACTGAACATTTGCTTCAACCAAATAGAAGCACTAACTAGATCTTGATAGTGACGCGTCATCGACAGTATGAAACTCCTGTACTCGTCTTTCAGGCGTCATTTCGCGGGGAAACCAGTGGTGGCGTCGAGAAATGTCGGCTGTTTTCACAGGCTATGAAGAAACTTGGGGACGAGATCACCCACGTGACCGTACCTCTTACCTTACTACAGGAACGTGATGCTAGGTTGGGAGGAACTTCCTAATAAGGACTTCCCCATCATCTTTCACCCTGTGTACGGAAAAGACGAGAGAGAAGGCTCAAGTCCTTCATTCTTTAACGTAGCTGAAGTGGAGACAATTGAGCGCTACCTAAGGAAACTGTTGGACGAAAATGAAAGAAGCAGAGGATTAAAACATTTGAAGCCAGAGATGATTGGTATTATTTCGCCTTACAAGAGACAGGTTAGACAAAGTGTGAAATTCGAGGTACCATGTTAAATCATCAAATGAAGACAGACTTGAACAAACTACAGTAAACACCCGCGAATAACAACCTACTTTTTTGAAGTATCGCAAATATGTTCTTGTATTTTGGGGTACTTATTGGCAAGTTAGCCTAAGAAGGTTCTTAATTTTTTGAAGGAGAAAAAAGAACTTGGATTTGGTCTTTAAATATACATTATTTATTCACAACGGTATTATTATAATCCTAATAAAACTGATTACAGAATTTATATACAGTTTAGTATAATATATTCTTGTTTTACTTAAATTGACAATCTCAAGTAACACTCAGTGGTTAAATTATTTATCATAATTCATAATTCATGTCCACTTCTTGCGCAGCTTTTGTCGCAATATCTTCGCAACTGGGCGATGTTTTTAGTGGTGGTTGTTTTACTTTTCCGGACAGGTTCAAAAAATTCAGAAGATGATCCAGCTAATGATCCAGAAGAGACGCTTTGATGCGACTGGTCCTGGTATCAAAGTTGGCAGCGTAGAGGAATTTCAGGGGCAAGAAAGACGAGTGATCATCTTATCGACTGTCCGAAGCACCAAGAAAGAGTTCCTGGAGATGGACAAAAACTTCCACCTCGGATTTCTAAACAACCCAAAGGTATGATTTGTGACCGCGGTCTCAACACAGGGTGCCCACACAATCGTTAGTAAGATATAGTAAATGCATTGGATTTACGGTTTGCTTTATCTGTAGCGAAATATCTCTAAATATGTACCGTAAATGACCTAATAGACTCCCCGAGCGTCCATTTTTATTCTCTCTTGATTTTTGGGGGTCCAAGTGAGGGCGTTTAGTAGATGCGAGGCGTTTGTTCTCATTACTGAAACAAGCTCAAAAAAACTAAGCTGGTTTCGACAATTGCAAAAATATCAAAAGAGTTTAAAAATAGCGGAATATCCACTCCATCAATTGATATGTTTAGGCCGTCTAGGGATCTCTATCGCTCTTTCAAATCCCAACGTCGATGTCAGAATCCTCACTCAGTGTTACTGTGTCGCCATCGTTGATCTATCCTTACTTTGAACAGCTTGACATTGAGCAAGATGAAATACGCAAAGCTTTGTTAATCAAGGCACGAAACTGAATTAAGTTTAATTTTGTTTCCTTATTTTTCAGAGGTTCAATGTAGCCATTACTCGTGCACAAGCCTTATTGATTTTAGTAGGGAATCCAGATATGCTTTGCTTGGACGGCAACTGGAGAAGGTTAGCAGGAACTTGTAAATGATAACATATAGTAATGCTGAATTAATTACTGACGTACAAAAGATTTTCCTGGAAAGAAATCAGTAATATATTAAATCTTGAGGTGCAACCGTCAAAGAAAAATACACGATGAGTTATTCAGCTTGTCTAGGCCCCTGAGTGTTTAATCTGGTAGGGATTTTAACAGTATTTACTGCTTTGAAAACGTGAAACTATGACGTCACGCTCTCTTATATTATGACCCTCTGCTGAAGCTACTTAAACCTATTTAATCTTTACCTTGCAAACTTTTAATTTGAATATGTTTCCTCGCAGTCTTATTTCTTCATACCTCGTACAGATTTTTGGAGCACTGTAGTGCAAATGATGCCTGCGTTGACGTGGAAAGAAAAGACAAAGTGGAAGACATTGCAGACACTTTGAGAAGACTTAAACTTTTGTCTGGTGCATCATCTGGTAAACAGTGATCCAAATCATAATTGTCGTTATTTTTCTAACATAACTAGAGGTGGCTGCCTCCTGCACAGGCTTTCTCAGGGATTAGTGGGGAGCAGAGAGTTTTAAAGCGGGGAACTGGAGACAAGCGCAAAGTTCGAGAGGAGGTTGATGTAGCTTCCCACGCAGGCGTTTTTAGGGGAGCTCGTTTTTCATCCCTCCCCACAAACGCCTGCTAAACCGAAAACAACATTCCTTTCCCATTGTTTTATTTGCGTGGTAAGTAACCAATCAACAGTTGTGAAATAAAGTGTTGACAAGCTAAACACGACTAAAACGTGACCCTAAAGTTACCGTTTTCCTTCTTTTCTTTCCTTCGCTAAGGTTATGCAGTGCATGAAGTACTCTAAAATTTGACTAAATCCTACTTTTGCCGCTCTGAATCTAACATTTATCAGAGGTCAGAAAGCTTTCCCAGTGTTTCATGCAGATCGAGTAATTATCAGATTACCCGCCTGCGGTCAAGGTCAACTTTCCAGAATTTGGAAAGTACAATGTGATTGGCTAAGCTTGGGAAAGGAATGTTGTCTTCGGTTGAGCAGGCGTTTGTGGGGAGGGATGAAAAGCGAGCTCCCCTAGAAACGCCCGCGTGGGAGGCTAGGGTTGATGGGAACCAGCGAACATCGTGAGCGGTTGTGGACGAGGCAGATTAGGTGATCGTCCTGGCGAGTGCACTCCGTAATAGTAATGTGTTGACGGCGACTGACGTTTCGACAACCTGCGCGGTGGAGGCAATCTCGTGATGACGCCAAAAATGACACCACACTGGTTGTGGAAACGTTAGTCACTATCAACAACAGTCCAATTCAGGACTACATTCACCTGGCCGGACGATCACCTACGTATCACATAACTCCTGGGCTTAAACCATTTTCTGTTGTTCCAACATCTTTGTTCAACCTATGTCCAGTTTTTCCCAATGTTCACCTTTAAGAGATTAGTTCCACACAATTCGGTCGAAACCCTACATGTAATTTGAGCAAGACAATGACGCTAATAGATAATATGGACATGATTCAGGGTGTGCCTTAAAGCTGGACAAAGTCAACTCGCCATGGGTAACCGTAAATATTTCTCCTGTCCTTTCGCGGATTCAGTGCAAGTCTATAGAAGTCAGTGAAAAATCGTTATCAACCTTTGGCGAGTACAAGAATGTTTCGCACAGCATGACAATTTCCAAATCTGATATTTCAACTTCCCGTATCCCGAGCAAAACGCTGAGGGTATGTTACTGAGCGTCTTTGAGCGAACTAGAAGGGCAGGGTTCCACAGATCATCTTCTTCTCAGCAAGTAAAAATAATTGAACCTATCCCAGTTTACTTGCAATTTAGGTCGCAAACGTTAGAAGGAGGTAAACGGGAAACGTATCAGGTTAGGAATTGAAAGTAGTATAGTAGGGACCAAATTATCCGTTTTTTGGGAGGAATATATTAACGACGATGACGTCATAGTCTTTTGTCTTTATCTGATAAATATAAATGCGGTGGAATCTCATAACGATAACGTCATGCTGAAGTTGAGTGGTTTAACAGGTGTGACAGGTTTATTTATGACAAAGACAAAAGGCTATGACGTCATTGACGTCAATGTATTCCCCGCAAATTAAAGAAAATACCGAACAATTACCGAATAATTCGTTCCCTACTACTCTACTTAATGAGCATACAAAAGTTGACCAGAAAACATTCTCCTGGTTAATACTGGTGTAAACTACACAACTGTATGGAGTTACAGGTTGTTTATCATTTAAAAAGAGACGAACGCAAACATACAATTCAAACCAAACCAGAACTACATGTATATAAAGCAACACCACAAAACCGACTTTACTTTCTGTGTTTAAAAAGCGGACAAAATTCCTCGTATTCTAAATGTTTTCTAAAGTGGATCGACACTTGTTCTTATGGTATGCTTTAAGGTAGCCGCTGTATAGAGTTACTGATATTGTTATTCGGTCCTGGTTTTTTTTCAGAAGTTGATGAGGATTCCGAAATCAGCCAACGTCAGCTTCAAGAACATCCGGAGTGGACCAGGCATGAATGAACAGCTGATCGTTTCGTTTACTCTTTCTTACCCTCTCTATTCGTTTCAGGAATGATACTACATTTTAGTCACCATGTATTAGGTTTAAACAGAGGGCAGTAATTAAGTAGGTTAGTCAGGAGCGTAGCGTCCATATACGCATATACGCCCATGCGTACACCTGAAATCTGGAAAAAAAATATTCGTTTTGCTTCCTGACAGCATTTTATCTCTAAATCGGGATGACTGCTAAATTTTTCGCATTATATCAAAGTCTTTGCCCGTTTAAATGGTAAACGTCTCGCCTTTTGCTTGTAACCTCCTTGATGGCGTCACTTTTACCCTATTTTCCGTTAACACTGTCAGCTAACTGCACCTTACCGATAACACTGGTGCGTACACCTTCAAAATCTGACGCTAAGCTCCTGTTGGTAAGTAGGTAACTTTATTTCCGTGTCAAACAAGAAAGACCAGCCGAAGGAAAGACCCTTTTACTTATAAGAGACTAGTAGGGAACAGTTAAGTTCATGGGGACTATAACCTATTTTATTGATTGAGATATGATTTTTATATTAATTCTATGTGTCGATATCCTCCACATCAACAAATTTTTTTCCAGATCACGAAAATCATAAAATGACGTTGATTAAAAACAAAACAAAGTGTCAGGGACTGAACTAGAAAACGTTGCCACATCAGCATGGCGATCCGTAGACTTAATAGAATTTGAACGCCTTGGAATTTCAGTAAAACAGAAGTGGGTTAAGTTAAATTGTTATGATAACTCCTAAACTGTTTCAACGTTTTCTGCTCTTACATATTTCATATGTATTGGAGTGAAATTAGAGAGTTAGATAAGCAAAGGGGAATTGTTTAGGAGATGTGACAAGTGTAATTTGAAATAAAAAGGTGTACTTGGTATATTTTCACGAAAACTGTTACATGCTTCTTTAACTTAACAATACACAAGGAACATTGTGCTTTTTAGTTCAACACCTCATAATTTGCTTGCTTGTGGAATGTACCGGTGCATGTCACATGCGAAGCATACTTTATCCAGCACATAAAGCATTGTTTGCACAAATCCTAGCACATACTATAAACATTTCACAAAAACTGGCAAGTACATAATGTCATGTCAATGAAGGCGAACTTTCCCAACCGTATCCAGGTTCAGCAACAGAAGGAAAATTTCGTCGTGACTTGTTTGCGTCTCCTATGAAACGTGAAATTAGGCATTTTCACCGCCGTACTCGCGCAGTGACGGCAAGGAAATGTACAAGAAAAGTGCACGTGCAAAGTTGTTATTTTGCTAATCTAAACCTATACTTTTTCAGAAGTTCTCGTTGCCGTCGCCATCGTCGGATCTTAATGAACCTATTGATAGGTGGCAGGAAACTACAGTTATTATGAGTAAAGGAAGATGACCATACGAGACTACTGGGACGAAGCTAAGAAGGCTTTTTTGATTAGTCAAGAAGGCTCTTTTGCTCAACTGCAACTTCAAAATTACCCCATATCTTTGTTTTCCAGAGCAGTTTGACCCTGTGGTAAACTCCCTGCCAGCCAGTGAAATTAGCCGGCAGCAGGCTCTTAGCGATCTCCCAAGGACTTTGTTGAATACTTTATTACATGAAACACCACAAAGTGCTGTGAACTCAAGCCAAGTTATTAAGTGCACTATTAAAATCATTATTCTGGCTTCTTAAATGTACATTTTTGGGTCCTTCAGGCCCTAGTTCAAAAGGTGGATAGCATATTCCACCGGATAAATCACAATCCAGTGGATAAGTGTTAGGAAAACCTATTGCGCTACCCAGTGGATAGAGAATTATCCAGTGTAGAGCGCTATCCACTTTTTTTTTAAAAAAACTAGGGCCAGATAAACATTATAAACCCTTTCACTGTCTTGACCAAAAGAGCCGTTCAAATATTATTTCAAGACAGCCCATAGGTCACAAATAATGTTAATATAACACAGCAGTGTGAGAGCAGACTCTTCAAATCCAGGAGAAAATGATTAAAAATCCACTGGATCTAGACTAGCAATTGCTGCTTGTTTTCATTTGACCATCTGAAGGCCCTGCTTAACAACGCTTCTGTACAGTATTATTTGCTGTTTCCATCCAGGATATCTTTAGCTTCATTTATTTTTGCAGCAAGAAATGGAGACCCACCTGTGAAATGCAACAAAAAATAACTGGGGTGAGAAACATGGGCTGCAAAGTCACTTGGCAGCAGGCAGGTGGTAAAGTGACAATTTTCTGACAAATTGAAAAGTGCCTGTCAGAAAAGTGTATTGATAATTATGTGGATTTGAAATTAACCTAGAACTCAAAGACAGGCACTGTACACTTCCTTCAATTCTCCTCCAATTCCTTAAACCCAGAGCTATGCAGGAAGCCGTGGAAATGAAATTTGATATTTAGTGTCATGATAAAGCTGATTGTTATTCACTCAAAGTATCTCTTCGCTTCTGACTGGCTAAAATCCCACGGATAATTCATCATAACCAGCTATACTGTTGACCAAATTTGGAAGAAGTTTGTGTTATAAATGTGAAAAATGACGTCAATTCTACAGCATAATAGCCACAAAACCGGACAGTTAACCAAGAAGACCTGGGGACGAGGTTGAGTTGTTTTGGTAGTGAATATAAACTTTTCACTCATTTCGCGAGGAAGAAAAAGGGGAAATATTGGCTACCACATAACAAGAACAGCAAGAATACAACTTGACAAATGACATCTGCTATTTAGGGAATAAATGCAGAGCTCAACAACTCTTTATCGCCTAAACTTCCCCATAAACATGCACTATCAAAGATCAACACAACATCAATGAGGGTAAGCATGTTTTAGCTTGTTTTTGAACTGGGAATTATTTTTGAAATGAATTATGAAACAACTATTGAATTTGGTTTTCTTATCATCTGAAGAATTAAGGAGATCTTGGAGGGTGTTGTCTACCACAGCCAACTAACAAGCTCCTTGATCTTCATAATTCTTCAGATGATACTCAGCCTCATCCAAAAATTGTACATATTATTGATACAAGTCTGCCAGACTCCTAACAGAATCTAAAATAAACCATATGTTGAACTGCCTATTGAGGAATCCTACAATTTTACAAGAAATAGCCTTCATGCATGATCATGTCAGACAAGCAAATATCACCACCAAGCCTGGCTTGGAATTTTACATTCACTAACTCCTACACTGATGAATTCCCAACGCAGTAGAGTTGAAAAGAATTTCCATGAAGAAATAGTACTGATGCACAGAGTTTTGTTTTTGCTGTAATTAGTTTTTTATCTCAGATAATTATTTTCCCTTTGTTTCAACTTCATTGATGAGCACACATTACCACACCCAAAAACAAAAGAAAAACAAAAATTACCTGAGATAAAAAATTAACTACAACATTTACGATGCTTGATGGCGAAATCTGTTCACATGACGTACACATGCTTGAGGGCTACTGTTGTAGACATAATTATGACCCAGTAGGTGTATAAATTTAAGTTAGTAAGTTAGCTACCAAAACAAACAAATTCAGCCCTTCAAGAACTGTTCAACCTACCTCTGTCTGGATGATTTATGAGCATAACTCTTCTGTGAGCCTCTCTAATTTTAACTTTGTTAGCAGAAGGACTTGAAAAGAAAGCAGAAAAAATTTGTTGTTAAAATCTTAAGGTTTTGTAAAGTAATTTTACAAGGAAAAATTCAAGTTCAGATCCTTTTACATTTTGTGAAGAAGCATGTACTCATTTAAGCAACTGAGGATACAAAGACATGCACCTAGGATTGTTGTGATAAATAATGTACGAAATGTAATATTTACTGTACATTTATCAAATTTGGGAGGATTATACCATCAAAAAAGTCCAATTCTTTTCAATATCAATTAAGGTTGAGTTTTCTCAGTATATTCACATTTTATGATTGAAGGTCATAATTCACAGTCTGGTCAAAACACTAGGGATTTCAATGCATCATCTCAATGATTCACATGGTTAAGCTACTTTCTCTGACAATAGTCTAGAAGGAAAATGCTAAGCAACTACAGTTGACAACCTTGAGTATGGAGTTGGGTACACGGGATGTCCAGGGGCTTCCCCTTTTGGCAAAGCCAGCCCCTAGACCCATGACTGCAATATTGCTGGTAAACCCGCACATTTCACCTATGAGCCCCCCACACTAATGGAACAAGGTGTCTGTCAAACTGATTTAACAATGGTAAAATAAAGGGGGGAGCTAAGCAAAGATAGTGGCTGCCTGGAAACACTGTACTTAGCACTTGGAGATGATGCAAGCAAGGCTGACTAAGCTTGAGCTACCCCACTGACCACTAACTGACAACACGCGACTGCACTCCTCGTTGTTAACTGTATTAAATTTCATTTGACTTCACTACAAGAAGTGTGGAAACAACAGTACTACACTCAATCACAATCATGTTTCAATCAAGATAGTCACAGTTATAAAGGCTTTCCATTGGAAAATTCAATCAAATATAACCACTGACTTGGTTGAATGGTTGAATACTAAATGGGGATTGGCCTACACTAATTTACCATAAAATAACACGGTTTGCTTTAATCTCTTTGAATTTTACTTTGCAAATCTCCTAGTCTTAATAATGTCATCAAAGAGAATGCATTTGGCCGTAGAAACTCAGGACTAGACTTGCTGGCTATAAATCATAACACACCTGATTCCAAGAATTAAACCAGCTTCTCTTTTCGTCATCTTGGGTTCAAATCCGCCCCTGTAATAATGGCTGAATTCCTATTTACCAAAACACAAGTATAACATCAATTTGTGACATTCTTTTGAAAAACCTGTTACCAAGTTAAACCTAAAAAATGCCCCATTGGACTAAAACCTGATTGTGGAAAGTCCTACAGCCCAGGAACATGACTCCTGAATGCCCTTTTTCGACGATGCCCAAAGAGCATTTCACAAGTTACATGTATTGCTGTGGGTGGAGATATGCAAATGAATCACTCACTTCAGTTCACTTGGAAGTCGCCTGATATGAAAATGCATTTTTGTTTGTTCTCGCCGAAGACTACTTTGGGCTGCTTCAGACGTACATTCACTCGCTACCTCATAAGGGAACCCAGGGAATAAGGTTTCCATACTCGTGTTTGCTGTCAGTTTGCTGAGGAAGTGTCAACACTCACTGCCGATAATTTCAATCAGTCTTGTAGGTTGTGTATATACATTTTATGCTATGAGTATCTCGATCATAAGCACAGCTAAGACGGCCCAGCAAGCCAACTAGGAGCTAGTCATTAAACTGGTTCATAATATACCCACGAAAGATGAGGATGTGACGATGAATATTATATGAATTTGATATATTGGAACTATGGAATGAAGAAATGAATGCGAAGAAGATCGTCGCAGTTAAAGACGTAACTCATGCAGTTGAGAAAAGAAAGCCTGAAAAATTCATGAGCTGTGTCTTTGATTGCGATGATCTTCTTTGCATTTATTTCTTCATTGTGCGGTTTCTAAGCTTATAAAATTCAAATATTCATCATTCAGATGACAGTCACTCTAAATTCTTTAAATTCGAGATTTCTTATGCAAAGAAAAAAATTTAAAGCAAATCATAAAATAAGATGTTGTTCTCGTAAATTCATACAAAAAATTCTTATCCGATGATTTTTTTTACTTTTTCTCGTAAAAGAAGAAATCTTTTTCTTAAAAAGAGAGATTCGGAGCTATCTCGAATTTAGAGTGGGTGGCAGAGTGAGTATAAACTTAAGACTGGATTTATTTCTTAGTGCAAGGAACTTACCGGTATTTTGGGAATAATCTTTGGTATCTGGTTCAAGTTAACCTTTCTGAATGCTATCACGGCATAGCGACCTACACAAGAAAATGAGGAATCCGCAAGGTTTGTGTCAGTAGCACTCTATGCACTGTCAGCATATTATATAAACACGTGATAAAATATATCACTTCAATAAGGTTATGTACAGACAAATTTATCAGGAAAAAGAACCTGCAACTGCCGCTCCGGCTACACCAAGTCCTGCTAGTATAAGAGTTGTCTAAGAAAAAGCGAAAGAATAAAGATAAAGTATTAAAAGATGCTCGGAAGACGGTTCATAAACTGACATCCACATGGCACGCAAGTGAGTTTACCCACCATTGCAGCTGATTATAGTGACTTCAATGACGCAGAGAATTCCCAGGGTGCATCACGCTAAGAAACAATCCCGAGAATCCAAGGGAGCAGCAACCAACGCCATCCGGGATATCATAGTTTACACGAGTCATTCCGGTTCCAAAATGGATAACTTTGAGGAAGATCCTGCTGCCGATTTTTTGGCCCGAGAGCAAGATGATCTCGCTGAGTTAGGAGAGGATTTCGGCGGCGGAGGAGCCGAGACAAACGTAAGTTTAGTAACGCCTTGCTCTGAGTAAATTTTAGGGACAGAACAGGCAGACTTTTTCTGATATTGGCAACGAAGTACTCGGACATGTTGTAGCGTCTTTTAAGGAACATACACTCAGCGTTTAATGTAAAATATTTTGGTGCAAAGCTAGCCGTTTGTACTAATTTGTATTCGGCTGTCGTGTTCTACTTAAATTGTAATTTCTTATACTTATTAGACTTAGAAATTACAGGCTGATGGAGAACTTTTTTAAATTTCTGTAGTTTGATCATTTGGTCTTAATACCGTATTTGTCACCACCTAGCACCTAAGGGAGGGTAATCTAAAACAGTTTTAAAATTGAAACCATAGCTATTTGTAACGTTAAATCGTGTAGATGTTCGTCGAGAATAAAAATAAACTTCACGCTACAACGAATGTATCAAAACGCTGCAAATTATCATCAAAGACTTCTCTTAGTTCCGTGATTATGAACATCACAAGTTGAAAATAAGAGCTACCAGGTTAATCTACCTGAAAAGTTACCTTCTTTTTCTTGTTATAACGCATTTTTTTGCAGTTTTTATTTTTGTTAAACTAGGGTTTTAAATGATGAAATATTAAAGCAAGGCCTTATCACTTATTGACCGTGCCCAATCGCTTGAATTTAATTTTTAATTTTCATGATATTTGTATCTGTTAAAGTAAAAAGAGTTCTGTCAAGCGTCTTTCAAATGTTTACAGACATGTTACCTGTTTTACTAGCATTCAATGGAAACTTTTGGCAGTTGACCATTGTGTAATTTGAATGCCAAATTAAAGAGATTGCAAGAGTTACCTGCAAAAAGTGGATGTTTAACAAAGTTTAAATGTATATATATTTTTTTTGCATTGCAGGGATTAGATGGATTTGGAGACAGTGGGTTAGAAACATTGGATAATGAACCAGTTGTCAATGGGTTCGCTGAAGAGGTATTACTAAACTGGCTTTATAAGACTCCAAGCCTGTATTACGTGTGATATTAGAGAGATTAAGATTCACTTTTACGGCAAATGGCAAATGTCAGACTCAAGTTGAGAATTTCTCAGAATAGAAAATAAGCAGATAAAAACAGTCCCGAACAATTCCTACAGTTAAAACTAGTATAAAACTACTTATTTTTGTGTAGAAGCAATAAAGAGTTCACAGAAAGTAAGGGGAAAACTTGGTCACGTGGTACAAATCCACGTCTGCCGTTTGGCATAAACGTTAATCTTAATCTCTCTAGTGGTGTGCTAATCATTGCTTAGAAGCCACAGGCATTTGAGGTGAGAATTGATTATGGAAATTGTTCAACCTATTATCGTGGAAAATCAGAAAAGTTATTTTAGTCAAAAAAATATCAAAACTTGTATTTTGGACTCAAAATATACACAGCAGAATGGTCATGAAATGCTGATTCTCTGGATTGACCTGCAAGGGTTTTGTTACTTAAGGTTGCATAGCACCAAGAGTCATAATCTGCTAACAGTTTTTCTTCTTTTTATAAAATTAATACTTGAGATATGAATGATTTAACCTTCAACTACGGGAAGCAACTTCAACTACTCGTCTGACGTTATGTATGTGTCATGGATGTGTTTATAAGGGTAGCTTTGTACTTGACTGTCACACTCTCCAGCACTGCATTGGCCAATGGAAATTACTATGTCTAGTCTACAAATTGAACTAGTCTATTTATTTTCGAAGTTCTCTAGTTTGGGAAATGTGTATTTATTTTTCATACTGAAGTCTTCACTGATGTTTCCCTGATATCCTAGCGGTATTGCCTTTGATCGTGGAAGATTACTGTACTTGAAATTACAGCATTATTGCCTAGACATAATTGGAAATTTCATTTTAGATTTATAAACTGTGACGATTGAACTATAATCTTCAGACCAGTTTAACTTTAGTATGACTATTCTATGTACCATAAGGCAGTCAGTAGTTACTGTGTAACCTATGTCTGGCTGCACGCTGGCTCCTTAAGAATTTATCTCCTCCTCATTTCTTATCTAATCTCTAAGAAACCTCGAGTTAACACTTTAAGAGTGTCTCCTTTTCTATACATTGTTATGCATTAAGAAAAGTGGTCCACAGTCAAAAGGCTTTAAAGTTTATATTACTTTGAGGTGCCCCCAAGCAGGAATTCTTATTGAAACCAAGAGGGAGTTCAACAAGACAAAGTGGGACCCTTATAATGTGGAGGCCATCAGAACACCAGTTCAAATAGACCTTTTTACCGATACTGCGGCCATATTGAATTAATTCGATTTAAGGAGTATTATAGGATGCCCAGGGGGCATGAACACATTTCGTTTGTATTTTCGAGCGCTTGTCGGGACTTTTTTTCTTAAAGTTTTCTTAGAATAAGATTGTAATGGGAAAAAAGATCCTTGTGCCGTGTTTGGATGTAATAATGATCGCCTTTTTCTAGTTTAGTATTAGAAATGTGGTCTTTCACTGTGTATTTCTCAGTCATTATTACATCAAAACACGGCACAAGGATCTACTTTCCCATTACAATCATTTTGGTAAAAAGGTCTATTATTATTAATCGGTTGGGTCAATCTGATAATTTTGATTGTTGATTGGGTGATTCCAGAAAATATCCATACCATACCACAGACTTATTTTGTATTTATTGAGATAAACATACAATGTAGGCAGATACATGTAGCTAATATTTGTCTCTAGTGAGATGAACATACATGTAGCTACTGACATTCATTTTCCATTTACAACAGAGTTCTCATCAGCCAGTCGCACAACTTCAGAGAGAATCCGAACCAGAATCTGTCAGGTAAGTTTTTTTGCCATGGTCTTATCAGTTCACAGGGTTTATCATGTTGGGGCACTTACAAAAAGAAGGACAAAAGTACTCTGTAAAACATGAACGTTTTGCTATATACTGTACTGTTTGAATGGTCAAAATTTAAGATAAAGTTGGAAAGTTTTAAGTTGCAGAGATGTCTCTAAAGTGGAGAATGGGAAAATGAAAAATGGGAATTAAGTGTCACTTGAACCCTAGCCCTATCAGTAACTTGAATTGTAATTCTTTGTTTTGTTCTCAATTTTCATTTATGATTTTCCCATTCCCCGTGACTTGTTTCCCCAATCCCTGCTCCCCATTTCCTGTTTTAGTAACACCCAAGTTAAAGTCATCTGGTCTGTAGTTAAAAGGCTTTTACCTTGCCTTATGCTAAAGGCCTGTTTGGTCATGCCATAATCAAAAACATACATGTATGTCTCTCTCACGGAGAACCTAGAATCATCTTGTATTATAGTAAAACACACTCTGTCTTTTACTTCAGTATACTTCAAAGGTGCTGTGTTTTGTTAGAAGACTTTCATTTGTCAAGTATTGCAAAAGGAGCTTGAGAATAATGTAATATTACTTTTGTCATACATGTAACAAGAAAATGGGACAAAAGAAGAAATATTAGTCCCAGCTTAGTGCATACAGACTCATGACATCTCAGACATGGGTCAGGAGCTTTAAAAGGACTTGCTGTAAATACATCTACAAATCAGTAGACTGGAGAACATGTCTAGGCAACACTGTAGGGTTGACTGACAGCCTAATTGATACAATGTTATTGTTATTGTATACTGACATTTTTAAGTTTGAGGTCACTAAGTCTAACTGTGAGGTAGAAGTTTTATTATAATGTTGGTACTAATTAAGCACCAAATACAGCAGTTTGTCCTTGATAGCAAATCCTGCTTGCATAAATCTGCTTGGTGCAAGAGCAATTCTCAAGTGATAACTGCCGCACCCTCTCTACCCTTGGGAGGTGTGGTTTTAATGCTTGTGGACATGTTGTGTTCAAAATTAATAGAGAGCTTTAGATTCTAAGATGAGTATGACAACGAGTAGAAGATTTTCTCAGTACTAAGTAGTACTCGCCTGTGAACAGGCTTTTAGCCAGACATTGAAAACTGGCCGTCCAGAAGGCATGTTTTTCCAAAACGTATAAGAGATTAGGTGAATTTTCGTTGTGTTTCTTCCAAAAATGGGCGTCCATAGGACGGCTGGACACCCTTCTGGCTAAAACCTTGCCTGTGAACCAGCGTCATTTTGGGGGGAAAACGAGGTAGCCATCATCACTCTACTACGAGTTTTAGCGAGAATGTCGTGGTGGCGAAAACAAGATAACAAATGTTAGGAGTTTGATCATTTTGCGATTGGGAGAGGGTGTAACCTCCTTCACTAAAGGTAACAGTGATAACTTTTGTAGTGAAAAATGGTAAATGGACCTTTCTGGAGAGTCTATATTTTGAGAATAGGTGAAAAAACTTTAAGTCAAACTTCGTGCTCGTAGTCGACCTCATCCTTGAATCTAAAGGTCTCCTATTTTTATCCACGAAAAGGAAAGGAATTACAATTTTTTTGAAATAATATACAATGTATCTCATTTCAGGAAATGGAGGGAAGAAAAGGCTGCCCTCCTCAGTAAAATGGATAGTGAAGAAAAAGAGCAAATAGAAGAATGGCGTGAAAAAGCTAAAAAGGAACTTCATGACTGGTATGAAAGACGAGATGAACAGTTAGGAAAAACACAAACAAGTAATAGGTATGTTTTTTTTTGCCACAGTTTTCTTCTTGTCTCTTAATTTTTTGTAAAAACAAGCTATGGCTGTATGATATGTGTACAATTTTGGGATTTTACATAGAGCTTCTCAAAACCAAATCATTTTGGCTTGAACAGTACTGTGATGAAACTCAAAAGGCATGTGGTCAGTAATATGGAATCTCTTTTGATAAATAAAGAAAGATGGTAAATTTTAAGCTCGTTGAGGAAATGAGAAATACTGTAATCAACATGTCACAAGTGCAGGACAAAGAAAAATCTGAGTCTCCAACAGGAATTAAACCTACAACCTGTATGACCTTCCATACACTGGTCAGATGCTCTAACCACGGAGCTACAAAGCACTCGTGGCGAGTTGGGCCATGTATGAGGTTCATGCATGATATGCGTACTGCGTATTGCTAGGATCAGCAGTGTCTAAATCGTCATGTGTGTGTTACGTACATGCACTCAGGAGGTTTCTTGGATGCTTCTTTCATACTTGACTTAACCTCCCAGCTCTAAATGACTTCTCATAGACAGCTAGATTCACCCTCCAGTTTTTATCGTACATGTATATGCTTGTGATAAAAGGGAGAATTTGACTTCGGATCAAGACTGACTTAGGGCGAGTTCGATTGACAGTATTCCAGAATAAGAGTAAACTCCAGAGGTGACTTGTTGTGGCAGTCATTCCATTGCAGTGTTTATAAATGTGCTTAAAATAAGATATTGCAATGTATGTAGCATTTCAGTGGTCCAAAAGTCATGGTAAGTTATTGTTGATGATGTGGAAAGTGGTTGCCCAGTCTCCCAAACCAGAAACTCGTATATAAAGTGCCCGACCAAAGCCAAGAGAATAGATTCCACCCAGAATACAAGTATTAACCCATTAAGCCCCAATATCCACATACAAATTCTCCAAACTGATCTCTATACATTTCCTTACAAAATTAGTTGGGAGAAATTAATAAAAGATCAGAGATTTTTCTCTTTGTGATCATTTGATTAATTCTCATAGATGTTGCACTTGACAATCTATGGATATTGTTAGGAGAAAATTGATGTTGGTCACTATTTGGTTAACAAAACATTTGTGTGTTTCTGTTCTGGAATAAGCTCAATCAAACACACCCTTAGGGTCTACTTCTACCTGCCCCTTAATTCGTTTGTGAAAAAAGCTTAGTTTTTGTTTGGAATCTCCTTGCAGGGCAGACGAGGAGGCTTTTGTCTCAGACCGTGATGATACTTCCTCAACCGGGCATGACTGGGAACGTGTGTGCCGCAACTGTGATTTCAATCCCAAGGGAACAAAAAATACTAAGGATGTATCGCGCATGCGTTCAATCTTCTTGCAACTAAAGCAAACACCTCTTGCAAAGGATTAAACTTTGCTTCTCTTAGGTCAATTGTAAATGGATTATTTTTTAATCATCTCATGAGTTCAAGCTCTGGCTAAGTCAGGAAGAAACCGTAATCTTAGTTTCAGCTACTGCTTATCAGTATTATTATCATGTTGGTTATTTACCATTAACCAAAAGAAAATGGAAATTGTTGTTGGAATATAAATGGAACATGCTTTCTAAGCTCTCCCCTTTGGATAATTTTCAAGAGTATAGCTGATGTCAGAATTTCCTTCATCTCCTATGAACACGTAGGGCTAGGAAACAGGAAATTCTGAATCAAACTAGGTTGAATACTGATTTAACTTGAAATCAATTTATTTTACCTACAACATAGCCACTTCGGGAAAGAAGTATTTGTGGTCAGAACATTCCAAATGGGTCTTTTTGTTTCATTAACAATTTTGGGTGGTACATGGATGACCTGAGATCAAGCTCCATTTTGTTTTTCTTGGTAAATAAAATGATAGAATTAGCGCTAGCACGTTGTAAAATTTGTCGTGATCTCAAATAAGTAAATGAAAAATGTTGTTCTTAAACGAAAATAGCCAATTGAGATTTCCAAGTATGTTTTGTGAATGGTAAACAACTGTGTTGTATTTTTTGTTTGTACTTTGTTTAATGATCAAGAACAAGAAGGTAGAGGAACTTTTTGGTCTAGAATTAACGTGAGAAAATTAAGTGTTTGCTTGAGACTTAGGTGTGGAGAAAAACCGTTTTCTGTGGGTTTGTCGATTAACTTCTGCATTTACTTATGATCTTCTCTTCTTTTAACCATTCTCTGAGATTTCATTACTGCATTTCAATACTTTTTTATATCATGCATTTTGTATGGCACTTGCTTGGCTTGATTGTTCTTACCCGAAGAGAGGCAAACAACGGAGCTTTTTACTAATGTCACTCGAGCAATTTTTAAATGTGAAAATATTAATTTCTTCATAGATAAATCGTCATAAATGAATTAAGGAAACGTGCAAAGTTTGGTTAAATTCGGTGTTAAACTCTTAGAAACATGAGGTCCCAAATTTGCGAAGTCAAAGGTGTACGAGTCAGCAATCTTGCTTCTCGCATACATTTCTTTGTAGCTATTTGCAACTTTAGGCTCTCACATTTTCGAGAGTGCGCATTTTTTGTAACGTCGCAGTATCACCAGATTCAATGTGATAAACTGATCTATGAAGAAATATCTTTGTTTCACTAAAAAGCATTAACAGTAACTGTACCCTGAGAAAGTGGCCGACATTTCGAGACGCCACTGCTGGTTTCCCCGCGAAATGACTTTAGAGGAACGAGCGCAGAAATTCCATACTGATGACGTGTCACTACCCAGATTTGGGTAGTGCTTCTGATTGGTTAAGGCAAATTCTTCTTGCGGCACAACCAATCAGAAGCACTTCCGAGATCTGGGTAGTGACACGTCATCAGTATGGAATTTTTGCGCTCGTTCCTCAGACGTCATTTCGCAGGAAACCATTGGTGACGTCACGAAATGTTGGTTGTTTTCTCAGGTTATAAAAATTGCAATCTTGTAGACAGTAAAGCATCAGTAAAAAGGTCCATTTGAAGGGACGGATACGTAGAAAGAGATAATGACATATTTAATGAAATTGTCACTCCTCTAACGTTTTCTTGCTAATACGTCCTCTGATTCATCAAGAACATTGTGATCCATGTAATCCCAAAATCAACCAAACAATTCCTTGTCTAGCAATGTTACTGAATTTTTCAGTAGAACAAACAATTTCGAAATACGAACATTAGAAGCAAACATGGCTTTAATTGTACTAGAAAACCCAGCGTAACTGGTATTAAAAGGTAGTAGAAAATAACGATAGTTTGCCTTTGTTTGAGTATATATGTTGTTAGGGCTGGAAATCACCCAGTTATCTGGCTTTTCCGGCTTCCGCCTAGCCTGCGAAACAAGCTTTTTTGCGCGAGTTCCTCAAGAAGGTCGGGACACAAGTTTATCAGTCCCCGTTATAACTGTCACGTGTTAACTTTAAATAAAGAGTCTTCACTTTACTTCACACTTCACGAGAGAAAAAAAAAGGAATTGAGGGAACGTTCGCGCATTAACTTGATCGGAAAGTCTTGCTACGCAGACTAGCTTCTGCCTCCCGGCCTCACCGTTGGCCCCTCGCGCGGGTACGCTGCCTAAATCCTTATTTGGAAGAAAAGTAAGAGGCGACTCGTAGTCTTTAGGCGATGTCCACGCCATAACGGATAACTCTTACGCTGTCACCCTCGCGTGATCAAATACCCTGTTCAGAACAAAGGGACCCAAAACCCATATCCTGTCAAGCTCAGGGAGAATGTTACTATGGTAATTTCTCGCGCTTCACAAAAAGTAACGAAGAGGATGGGGTGTATGCGTAATTCTCTTCTAACTCGGTAGTGATATCAACTTTTAGTATCTGCATATTCGGATTAGAACTTAGGCAGTAAAAAAACTGTTGTAGACATTCTCATTTTGTAATTATCCAAAACGTGTTTTTACTCAAACGCTAACAAATTCTCTTTTGGCGTTAGCCCTTTCACGAGACCCGCCTAATTCCAATCGAAGCGGGTAATGACTACACAGACTCCTGAGAGAAAAGGCCACCTTGTGGGCTCGGCAAGGCGTGAGAATAACGGGGAAAATAATTACTACCTCAATTCACTTCTTTTTCCCACTTTTATCCGGGAGCTTTCTTGCCTTTTCACTCTATCCATCACTGAAGCGGATCAATTTAGGTTTCCGGGAAGCTGCCAACCTACCCCTCCCCTAAGCCATCATTTTGCCCTAAGCGAGAACTAAGTGTTAATGCTAGCTTAGGGGAGGGGTATGTGGGCAGTTTCACAGAAACCTAAGCTATACCGTTCACAGCCGCTTAGTTATTTAAGAGGAGGGCTTATACGGGAGGGGCTTATATCTGAGGGGCTCAATTCCTATTGGAGGGGGGCTTATATCCGGGGGGCTTGTAATCGGATGGATCTTTTGTTTACCGGTTGTTGAGCTTATACTGGCCGAGGGGGCATATGAGTGGGACGGGATCTTACAAGCGACAGTGTACGGTATTTGCGAGTTTCAGAACACTTTCCAAGCCTCCTCGACGCAAGCCTCCATTGATATGCCTTCAGTTATTTCTTGGCCCGATTGAATTTCCCAGACCTTATGTACTAATTTTTCGTGAAACATTTCGCATTCCCCGTAAATAAGCCTTGTAAGAAAAACTTAGAAAATCGAAAGCTGTCCCAAACCAAGTCTTCACAATCGCACATAGATAACTGGACCATTGCCGGCTGACTTCCAAGATAAGTGGATACCTGCTGGTCTTCCTGATCCCATACGGAAAAGCCCGCAATAAATCATCCTATAAGATTCAACAGTCCAGTGTTAGTTAGGTTACTGCAAAACGGGCAACAATAAACTTTAATTAAGTACAGTTAATTTCTTTAACAAAAAACGCCGTGCAACTGCAGAATGTGTTGAAAAGCGATGTTATGCGTTTTACCGCCCGCGTTCAAACCTGTCTTGCAACAGATAAAGGTTGAAGCGATTTGCGTGAATGATAAAATTATGCGGGAGTCATGCCATACATGAGAGTTTCAACAAATTTCCCTTGGGCCGGTAAAACGCGCAACATGTACAGATTTTGTTGCAAAAAGTAAAACTGCTCTATTTTTTGCAGGATAGGTTTGAAAGTGGGTGGTAAAACGCGTAACATCGCTCTTTAACTCATTTTGCAGCTACTGTTGGAAAACAAGTTGCACAGTTTTTAAAAATTTGTTGTCCGTAATTATGACGGTAAAACAAAGAATTTTCTGTCAGCTTGTTGAGGGCGAAACAGTTGTCCATGTCTGCCCCAGGTGACATGGCTGTGCGCATGCGTAACGTACAAGCTATAATTATTAAACTAAGGAGTTCGTAGTATGCTTCCTTGTTTTTTGGAGTGTCCTGGTCGATCTAGCATTTAGCAAACGCCGGGTTCACTAAGTTACGAACGGAGCACAGAAACGCTTGAATCTGTGTTTTATTCGTGCCCCCTGTCTTTCTAAGAAAAGGGTTTATTTCTTTAATTTCCTTGTCAGCTGTAGTCAAGAGCCATTTTAACCTTTAGCTTTATGACTCTAAATATAATCTCTCTATTATCAATTTTTGCGTTATAGATTCGGTATCGAAATTAATGTTCGCGACAGTGTTTTTATACGGATGGATAATTTTGTTGATTATATAATATGTTTATCAGTATTGTGATATGTTATAAAAAAATGCTGTTTTTTCGCAAAACAAAATGACCGGAATCGAAACCATGACGTCAAGAAAGTAAAATTTTGGAAACTGGTGACCCTAAATTGCTATTTTACACATACGCATCAAAATTCAAGTATCTGATCATTATTTTAACACTTTTTCAATTCAACAGCCAAATAATAATAACGCTTAATCCCGTATCGGACTTTTCTTTTACACTTAGGGATAAAATATCTGTAACTGCTTTTGTTCCAGAAATTCAATCACTATTCATAAACGAGGAAAGTGAAATGCTTATCTTGTTACAAGTACAGGAGCGTTAAAGAACACAATTTTTTTTTAGCAAACAAGAACCTCTAATTTTGTCCAAGAGGATCCTTTAGAATGGCATTCTGCGGTTTTGTTAGCTTTATGCACAATATGCGCGTTTCTTTCCGTACAGAGAAATGCTAAGGAAGTTTATTTCGGACCGCTTTGTACAGTCGGTTCTCGGCTTCCTCGAAATCATCTTCTTTGCTCAAAGAAAGTTTAAAAACTTCTTTCATTGTTTAACCACCTTGTTTTATAAACTTTGGATGCTAAGAAACTCCAGTCGACGCATTTTATGAGTAACGATTTACTACAGGCCCTCATCGCTAAGGCAACTCAACAAATGAGATACGTATTTACCGTACTATTGATGCAAGAAGTTCAATGAGTAACAAAATGACTATGCTGACCTCTCTCATATCACGAAAAGAGTTTTCCTTGATATCTCACTGAACTTCAATTGTTGTCTGCCACCAGGATTTAGCAAATCTACCGCGAATTTCCGGCATTCAAAATCAGCTATAATGACGGTGCGAAAGCTGTACTAGACGTAAATATCCCGGTTATTAAAGGATTATGATTTCATAATTAACACAAAATTGAATTGCCAAAATATATTATTCATCTCACCCATCCGCCTTTGCCTTTGATCCAATCTACTAAATATAAGGCAGCAAATTCATACATCCAACTTCCAATGTCAAGCACATATCGATTGCGTCCGTCTCTGCAAAATTCGGAGACGAGAGCCCCGGCAAACGTGTACAGGGCAATAATTCTTGCCCAGTTTAACCCATCGCTCAATATTTCCGATGAAACGTCATTGAAGACTTCATGGACGGCGTTCTCGCTTGTGAAACGCACGTTTACATGACTAGAAATGTCTTTGTAAAGCCAAGGGTAACTTAATTCAAGTAGCTCTCCGACTTCTTGAATGCGCTTCGAGACGAGGCTGGTGGTCTCACTGGGTTTCTCTGTAGAATTAACGAACGCGAAAGATAAACCCCGGTTCTTGATGCCATTTCGCTCAAGCTTAGCTTCGATGTAATCGTTACACATTTGCCTAGCTTGTTCAAGAATATCTGCGCAGACTTTGTTTCCTTGTAATTGGACGATTCGCCTTGTTAAGTGAATTCTTGGACCTGACATATCTTGCCAACTTAACCTCTTGACAATTTTTGGGCGCTGTAAAGTGGCCATTGCAATCGCTGTTCGGTTTCAACGGACCTCAAATACCGTGAAGTATTAATCCAACAGCCTTGAGTTCACAGGATCAAAGGGGAAAGGAATTAAATGCAAATTCTTTTACGTCTATTTACGTTCATGTTAATATACGTGCTTACGACATGCTTCAGCGTTCTTATAATGATTATTTAAGGCACTTAATAAAGACAACAGTAATTCATTATCGGATTGGTTGGTTGTTTTAAAAACACACCCTCATGCCCCGGCCCACCCGACAGCCGGATGAGGGTACATTTCGGTGGGCTCAAGTGGCTCCCGCCTAGCGGGAGAAAAAAGGAGAGGGGTCGGGGGAAATAACCTTCCCTTTTTTAAGCCTGCGTGGCAGGCGTCAATTGGAAAAACCCTAATCTTCTCCCTTTCGCGTTTTTCGTTCCTTCCCCCGTAAACGTTCGTGGGGGACAGCGCGCAACGCGCGTGACGAAGCACCAAGAGCGTCGCGTCGTCTGCGTTGGAGGTTTCTGCCGCCCCGATGAAAAGAAAGTAGTTAGGGAAAAACGCGCAGTAAAGATTTTGTGTCAATAGCTAATTTGATAGCATCACTTGGCAGGACCAGTGTTCGGCCTTTACTCTTGCAGGAATTCGCTGGACTTGACTAGACCCCGAGGGGGGTACTCCCTACAATGGCCTATACGGGGAGGCTTCGCGCGAAAGGGGTACCTTTTTTCAGGCTTTATTTTTAGTTGTATGAAATGGTAGGGAAATCTGTCATTTCCGACTGCAAAAAAGCCCAAAGGGCTAACAGATGCATTTAATGGTTGTGAAATAGCAGAAGAAACTTTCTGGTATTGTGGTTTATTCATATTTTAAAGTCCGTCCATTTACAACAGTTTAAGGAATGCGTAAGTTTAAACTAGGTATCTGAAAGGGGTACCATTTGTAAATGGAAGGCATACGAAATTAAAGGGGTAACTTAGTTTTCTGCCAAAATGGTATATAAAAAGGTGAGGGGTTGACCCTCGTGGCGAAGCACCCCCCGCCGGAGATTAAGATTGGCGTAGAGCTAGAAAACTTAACACAAGTACTAACATCGAATAAGCAGCGAGAGGTACGAGATTCAATTAAGAGGGCAATCTTCGCGCAGAGGCGCGCCATAATATATCACGAAGGTCGTGAGAACCAGGCTTTAAAGGTGGGGTAAGATAATAAACCATATCCGATTTCCAACAACTTTCACTTTCAAAACGAAGTCAACTATTGGTATTAAGAAACCTTTGTTATGAAAATGAGTTTTAATCGCATCAGAGCAAAAACAACAGGGGTCTTTTTTGCATGAGCATGCGCGACCGCTGAACAAGCGATGTGCATGGAGGCTCACCACAGGTTTGCCTTCATCAAAATGGCGCGTCTCAAAGCTATCATAGCGATTATTTTGCTCGTTGGTCTTGGCGAATGTACTCGTGATGTAACAAAATGTGTAGCTTGCAAAAAAAAAAACTCTAACATGGTCTAAAAAAAAGCGAAGTAGACCGGCTTTAACATACACGAGCTACTATCAAATTTCATCTCCCCACTTGAGAGGCCTTCCAAGGGGGGTAGCTGTGTCGCAATGTCGCTTGCTTTAGGAGACCGTTGTCGCCTAATCTACAGCTGCAAATGTCGCTGTCGTTTTTTGAAGTGTACGTAACTGTACCAGTCATTTTTGTTTTGCGAGAAACTGTTTCGCAACAGGGCTATAACAGGATTTTCATGGTGGTCAGTTGGCAAAACTTTGTGAGCGGCGAAGGATGAACGCTTCTTCTTCTTCTTTAAGGGTAGGCTCCCGCGGGAAAATTTGGAAAATCTGAACCCTCAGAAATGCAATTTCCTGTATTCTGAGTCACTTTTATTGATAAAATGCACAACTTTCCAATGTCACCGTCGTTTTTCACTGTTTAGTATGTCGCTGTCGCATTTTAGCAGCGTAGGCATGTCACTTCTCGCTTTTCAAAAATTCCCATGTCGCCAGTTTTCAGGGCCGTGTCGCATGTCGCTTTTACCCCTTGGAAGGCCTCACTTGACCTGGACAACAGCGCGCGTATATGTAGTGCCTGAAGGATTGCGCTGACCTCATCAAAGTCTAGACAAAGTGCAGAAACGTTTGTTGATGCAAGTAAACACTTTCAATTTTCTTTGTTTTGAAATGGGAAAGGAATATAAATATTAAAAAACAGCAAATTTCAACGGGTTCGAAGTGCGCGAAAGCCGATGTTCAGTTCAGCAGTGAATTGATATATGTTCTACAATTTTCCAAGCACTTTAAAGCTACAAAATTAAGAGCAAACGAGACGTATATTAGTCACCTGGTGAGATGTTGGTGGTAGTCACTCTGTATGTCTCCGAACAATAAAAAAATGAATATCAATGAGACACAGTCAAAACTGCATTCAATAGGACCGAAATTAAAGTCCAATCGTGTGACCGATTTTGATGAAACAAACGGTTAGGTTTCCCAAGAAGTACAGTAAACATGTGATGCCGACCAAAAGTTAAAAATCATTAGAACATTTAAGTTCTGGCCAAAAGCAAATTCCTGTAAAAGATGCGTTACAATGTTAGTCCACGCAAAAACATGAAGTTCTACAATTTTCCTATAAACAAACTTTGTATCGCTAAAATACTTAAGGCAAAAACTCTCTATTCCAACTGAAAACGGCGTGGTAGTCGCCCGCTGATCGTTATTACTCCACTCCCGAAATATGGCTAAATCAGCTATTAACAAATTATTGCCAGAAATGCTCTACGGCATCGAGAAACCGATTTACATCCGATTTATAGACAAACACTAAATAAAGAACATTTTGCTCAATAGGTACGCATCAGCAATGCATTCTATGCCAAACTTTGCGGTTCTTAAAGGGGAATCAAGACACGAGTCGAGCGCCAAACAACAACAAGCAGCCATGTTCGTGTCAGACATCCTTGAGAAACTTGCTCTTTCACCTCGTTCAGCGCATCAGTCTCCACTTTAAATCAACAGATCTTTACTTATTTTGTACAACGAAGGTCTTTCCTAAGTTCCTGCTACCATTTCAATCTCAAGCAAGCTTTCAAAGTGAACAATTTAGTTCCTATGACTATGCAGCACGGTCACTGTCACTGGTCGCGTGCTCTTTGACAAGTCAGCGGTCGCGCATGCTCATGCAAAAAAGACCCCTGTTAGCAAAAACAGGAGACTTGGGCAACTCGGATGTTGCCTTAACTTCCCTGAACCTCGAATTTTTTCCAAAGAACAGCATTGAAAACGACTTGTGCTACCTTAGTATTCAAGACTGTGTATCCTAACATGTGTTTTTAACTGAGCGAAAAGGAGAAACTGAGTGAAAAACTGCGAAAAAAGCTCTGCTCACTCTTTGGTTCTCGATTTGGCTCAAACCGGAGTACTTTCCCGGCAAGAAACGTTTTACGCCCATAAGTTAAAGCGAGCTCATTCATTTAGAACGAATATAATGAAAACTAAACCGGAGGGAGAGGGATCGAAGAAGGACTTTCAAGACAGGTTTTGCCGGTTTACAAGTTTATTAACATGGTGCTTTGGAATTATTGTATTTGCTATAACAAGGACTTGAAATTACCCTACTAGCAGATCGTTTCTTTCTTGCAAGGTTTTAAACATGTACGAAGTTGTTTGTGCCACCTATATTTCGCGTAGTAGGCGCCAGCAACTAATGTTAAAACCCTTGCCAGAAACGAACGCTCTGCTGGCAGGGTAACTTAAAAGGAAATATTGTTAGAAAACTATGTTTTCCTGGAAGATATACTTACAGGTTTTTAGAACAACTGCTGCAAAAATATTGTTTTTACATCTAGCAACGATATCATCTCTGATAATGTGTTAGAAAATTATTACACTATATTAAAACAGATTCTAGCAAAATATGTTACGCTCGAAGTCGTGAAAAAGTTCTTACCCTTCTCCCGAGGCATTCAGATAAGACGGATTGCTCGGAAAAACGGATTAGACGAAATGGTGCTTAAAGGCCCCACTCTCCATTTCGTGCCGCTCAACACTATCTGACTACCCAGTTTCCACTTGATCGTAAACCACGGAGTTGTAAGCAGAATCAAAACGCTGTTTTCACTAGATCGCAAAGTTCTACGCTTCTGATCAGGGCGGATAAAGGTTGGGCGGTGAAACGAGCGCTCCGCTCTTCATTTAATGTGTGATGCGGAGTAGGACTGGCACGAGCGCTCTTTCCGCGCTTCCGGTGCGCTTCAAGGCCGGCGAAATTTTCCTTTTTGCAAACCGGAAATCCTATTTTCTTTCTGTAATTTCAGGCTACAATGTTAAATAGATAAATTCGTTTCATAACAATATCAATAAACAGTTTCATATGTTTGTGTCTGTACGTCTATAGGTCAAACTTGTTGGTCGTATAATGCCAAAATTTGAGTTTAATTTGAAAGTGTTGAATACCTCCTCCTTCCACTAAATATCACCTAATCGTCTTTCACCGTTTCGTTTGCAAAAGCTTAACACTTCTTAACCTCAATTTTTACATATGTTAAAGGGGGATAAATTTTATATAACATAACAAAAAATTAGATTGATATATATTGATATAGTGGCGTTGTACTTCTTCAAACTTTGCTTCTCGTTTGCAACGCGACATGGCGATTCGCGCAATGCGTTGCAAATCCGGCAACCGCATGTAAACAAAATTTATTAAGGTTAGTTGTAAGGTTTTTTCTCCGTTTTTCTCTCTAAAACAAAACAAGGTAAACAGTAAAAACTGAGGGGAAACTAATTTTGAAGTTTCGAAGAAACAGAAAGACGTATGAGATGTTTTTTTCAAAATTAAAAAGAAGGATGATGGTGATTGAAATTAGCATAATTTCACCTTGCACGAGCTGCACGCATTTATAAAATATACGTCATCTAGTTATGAAACACGATCTGCTGTCTTTTAGTTTTGCCATGGATGACATGGATGAGATTTTCCTTCGTGCTTTAGACAGTACTTAGTTGTTTTTGTTTTGGAATAACATCGACATTGGCGAGTAGCAGAACGAAAATATAATTCAGTGGTAGAGTCATGGAAGTAATAAAAGAAACCCTTTGAAAGAAATGTTTGTCTACTCCAACTAAACCTCCCGCAAAAAATAGCAACATTTGCCTCTCGGAGACAGCGTACCAGCACAAAGGAACGAGGAAGAAGTGCAAGAAAACAAATTATCAAGGCGCCATAATTCAGTGACAGCGGCAGTGTCTTATGTACAAACCACATCGCAAGCCCCGACCGAAGTCGAAAACAAGCAACATTTCTAAACATAGTGCCAGTCCACTGCATCACACCTTTTTGCTCGGACGCGCTCGTTTCACCGCCCTACCTTTATCCGCCCTGCTTCTGATTACGACTCCAACTCCGTCACTAGTGAAAACCAGTCTTTACTGAAATTTGAACACCGAGGAAAACGTGATTGAGAAGAAAATTTGTTAGTCTACAGTCAAACGGTGACTTAACTTCTTGTTCTACAAGATTTGCATTAAATAATTTTGTTTTTGGCTACAAAGAGCCGCTGTTGTCTCACTCGGATAAGTCCGGCGTGTTTATCACGGCCTGACTTTCGCGCAGAGAAACGGTGCCTCCTTCGATCCAATCACACCCAAAAGAAAATAAAAGGTATCTGAAACGACTGACTTTTAAGCTACGGTTAAACAGGCAACAAAAACGAGCAACTTCTTTTGCATTATTGCTACAAAATGAGTTGAAAGCAGTGTTTAGCGCTTTACGACCAACGTTCAAACCTGTCCTGCAACAAGTCGCTTGAATACTGACTTCTGATTGGATAAAATTACGCGGGAATCACAGGAGTTACGTCACTTGCTGCAGAACAAGTTTGCCTTGTGGCCTTTTCCACAACTTGCAACAACCTGATTCAGTTGCAGTGGGTGGCAAAACGCACAACATAGCTTTTCAACTAGTTTTTAAGCAATGTTGCAAAACAAGTGGCACGTTTGCTGGTGTCCCGTTTTAGAGTACCTTTACACTGGGTTTAAGTGAGCTTGAACACCGATGCGCTTTTAGCTACGCTATATTGTAGCGGTAAGTGTAACGAGCTCTAACGTAAATTTAAACCGCTTTTACAGCTAAACAGCTTTCACTAGTTTGTAAGCTTAGCTGTGAATGGGGCATTGCATTAACTTACTTTCATTTGGAGAATTCAACACTTTAAAAGTCTCAAATTTGCTCTTTAAGCAAGAAGCATTCCCTTCAAATAGTAAACGATCCATGCTGTTTTTGTTTAAATATACTAGAAAAGATTCAAAACTTGTATTTCAAAGGGAAAGTATCCTCAATGTCACGGTACAATATTATGTTCCTTTAATAAATACACTAGGGACCCGTTTCTCGAAAGTCCCGATAATTGACGGGCCCGGTAAGCTGTCTCCGTTTACATTAAAGATCGTCTAACATGATAAAACTATCAGTTAATGAAACAAAATGGAGTAATTTGCTAGCCAGGAGCAGCGCTCTTATTCTTTATATTTCGATTTGAATATTTGATTTCGGGACTTTCGAGAAACGGGCCCCAGGACCTTAAAGGTCCTATAATTAACAAATAAAGTCACACATCCATGTTGCTATGGAATTTACACATTTTTGCCATCCATTTAGGAAACAAAGAATTGTTAATACAAAAAATTTGAAAAAATTCTAGGAAAGTTTGGGAAAATTACGTAAGGTGGGAAATTTGCCAAACATTACCAAAATCGCCAGTTACAAATAAAGAGATGTAGAGTCACGCTTACGGCAAACGTTAGATTCAAGTTGAAAAATTCTCAAAATAGAAAATGAGCGGATGCAAACAGCTCAAAACAATTCTTTTGGATAAAACTGGCTTGAATCTGCTCATTTCCGTGAAGTTACAACGAACTGTGAACGACAAGAAAAGAGAAAACTTGGCCACGTGGTACAAATTCACGTTTGCCGTAAACGTCACTCCAAATCTCTCTTATAACACGTGCCAAAACTTTGAAATAATGGGCCGGAATAGACCTTTTTAGTATTTATGTCCTATTTTTCTAACCTACACCACGTGACGTTTTCAAGGGACTTTGCCCTTTGGGCATAAATTATGCGTCATTATGCACGTAAATAGGACGGAACACAGTTCCCTGAGAGTCATGTCCTGTGGTCTGAAAAGCGAAAACAAAGCATACAAGCTAAAAACGTCTTTTGTACCTTTTTCGGAGTTTTTGCAAAGTCACGGCGGAAAATTTCAAAATTTGTAAAATTCCTTAGGGCGTGTAATTATGGACTGACGCAATAACCTATATCATGTTATAATAAATTTTTAACACTTGCCTAATATTGCTGAGGACAGGAAACCCTAACTAACCAATATAAATCAAGCGACGTAAGTTGTAAAAATTAAGGCATTAAAGTTAAGCAAAAAAGGAAAAGAAAAGGAAGAAAAACACCACCACTAGATTGAACGCAATGTGAAACAATAAGTATCGAGAAAAATAACTCACGGGCAAAGTGTATATATCTGTATTGACATTGTATGCTTGCATGTTTGGGTGAATGGGTATCCTAGCCTATACAAACTAATAATACCACGAAATACCATTTGAAGCAATACAATTCTCAGTACAAAAGGGCATTTCTCATGGTCAACTGAGAATTATCCGTCTTACACAAAAAGGAGTGGTAGAAAACACTTCATTCATGGTGGCGGCCTGATATTTGCCTTAGCAAAGGCTGCAAAAGCAGCTGCAGTTGTACGCAGTTTGGGTTCATGTTCTTTTCAGCCACATGGAGACTATAAAATAGTTTGACTAGCTTCAAAAGGCATTTTTTTGGCAACATTTCTTTGTGGTGACTAGGTTAAAACAACACATTTTTGACATCAAAATGGTTGGATATTGTGACCTTATCGCATACACTGCCCCTCCTTTCGTGTGTTCAATCCTGGGTTCAAGCCCTGGTTAAGTGGTGTTCTTTTTTTCTTTCCTTCCCCTCTATTTATTGGGCCATTTCCTTGAGCTTTACAAGGTTCTGTGAGGCACGCATTTCTGGTAATATTTGGGAAAGGTGGTTGTACATTAGGTTCAACGATATTACAGCCTCACTGATTACCACATACGGTGCATTCGACTGACCATATTCCGGAATAAGGATACATGGAATGAACTCTACAAATCAGTTTGTTTTGGCTAGTGGAAATCATTAATTTAGAGGATGGTAGCAATTCTAATGATCTAATATTTGTGATCAAAGAGATTTTTCGCAGATTCTGTGTACTCTTATTCCTGAATATAATCAATCAAACTCACCTTTAGTGTGCTGTTGGTTGGGTACGCACATTCCTCTAATCTCAACTTATTATTATGCAGCTTCTGCAAATCCTTTACTGCTTGCATCCTATGAGAATTGTACAGCACTTTTGTATTCAATTTCATACACGAGGTTGCATTTCTAAAGTTCCCTGTTGACTCGGACGCTGAGGGGGATATCTTCTCTTGCGTCCAGGGAGTGTCTTGGCAGGTTTCTTGACTTCCTTGTGAGGGTTGCTGCTTGGTGTGTAGCGAGCACACAGGATAACCAGAAGGGCAATAATTACGGCAAAGGCGATGGTACCAAGCATGATGGCCCACCAATACTTCTTTACTATTTCTTTCAGACCTGTTGAAAGTTACATATTTAATTTATTACTGTAGATTTCCGCTCAGAGTTCTCATTAAGTTTTTAAGTAGACAGCTAGGATGTAAAAGTAGGCGGTTTAGTAACAGCATGCTGTAGGCAATTTCAGGCTTTCACTCTCTCACTTTACCCTATTTCCCCAAAACGTAGATGGCTCAAATCTCCAAGTAGCCAGTTTTTTAGCCAGCTACCAGCACTTAAAATATAATAAGAACCCTGCTGCTTATAAGCGCTGGGCTTATATATCTTCATAAGGGGTTTTAGTAGGGCTTTAAAAGGAGGGACTTATTTATAACTGGAATTATAAAAAAACACGCTTTGAAACATTAAGCCATAGCAGTGCTGATGGCAGTAGGTTCTGCATTTACCGGTTGTGGCCTTGGGCTCGTGATTTACAAGTCAATTACAAGCTTTTCTCTTGTTCTCCTAACATCCTGTGTGGGTTATCATGCCGGCAAACCCAAAGAAAGTGTGGTCTATTGCTTAAATATATCCTAGGGCTTTTAGGGAAGGGGTTATAATCATATGTATTTTTTTGTTTAACCTTAAGTCTCAATATCCAGATACAAATTGTCCTAGCCAGGGACTAGGCTCCTCATTGGGGGAAAAAGGAGAAAAAAATCCGCATGGGCAAAAACGAAGTGAATCGGAAGGTAGTCTGGGGAGGTGTTTGCCTTTTTCCCCCACTGTGAAGCCTGGTCCCAGGCTAAAATTCTCCAGACTGTTCTCCATACATTTCCTTAAGAATTAGTTGAGACAATTAGATTAATGATCAAAACATTTTTACTTGGTGATCATTTTATTATTTCACATGACCATTTGTGCTGATTATGTATTGGTATTGTTATGAGAAAATTGATGCTGGTCACTCTTGGGACTCAAAGGAGGTAGATGAGCCTTTCGCTGGGGGGGCTTATTAGTAGGGAGCTTATAAGCCACAGGTAATGGCATTTATATATATTTAATACTTTTTTCAGAGCACTTAGAGGCAAAAATCTCATGAACTGCCACTGTGAAGCTAAGCTGTTTCCTCATGCATGAGGTGTCCTTAAAGCCTTACAAGTTTCAGGAACTTAGCATGGCTAAACCCTGGTACAAGAAGGTAAATTGAAGAACCAAACAAAATAGGTGACATAATTCCTCTTAAAATTGAAAAAAAAATGAGTAAAATGACCAAACACAAAATCATATTATGTCAGGGTGTTAAGTAGGCATGGGAGATTGGAGAATTCTCTGTTTACTACACAGAATTCTCCGGCTAATGTGCGATAGCCTGTGACTATTTTTCATTCAAGCATTCACAAAATTATATTTCTCCGGTAACGTTACACCTTTCTCCTGCTACTAGAATTCTTAACGAAAACCCTGCATATTTTACCAACCTTCAACAGTAAAAAACTGTTGTTTCAGTCGTGCTAAAGGGCCAGCCATGTCTACCCGGCGACAAACAGCAAACACATCACAATATCCTTTCAGATCATCACATGGTGATCCTGGTACAAGTTTCAGGTTCTTGAGTTGACTTGGTAACTAAGAATGAAAAGAGTAATCAACAATCTGCAAAAAGTGAGTATGTTCCACCTAGAATTTCCCAGCAACATGGAAATTTTGCCACTCAGACTGGATTTCACTCCAGTAAGTAACAACCCAAAGTACTGAAATTTCACAGAAATTTACAGGAGTTGAAGACAGCAGGATGAGGTTAAACACAAATGTTTATGTCAGCATACAAAGAAAGTCAAGTCTGATAGCCTGGGACTTGCTGTTGGGCTAGTGTTCTTAACTTGTACGACAAGCAAATGAATTTTTCTACGAAACTCATATTACAGAAAAACTGTAATCAATCCTGCTTATCAAAATTTATTTTTCAGGCTAATTAAAATGACCCTTAGGCTAGTATATGCTAGCTGCAGCTTGCCTGAATGGCAAACTGTAAAGGTCACTTTCTTTGCATCCTGGCCAGTGTTCTCCCTAAATTTTAGCAGGTAGGTGACCATTCATGGCCAGTGCGGTGGCAGTAAGGCAAAAAATAAGCGCCAGAGGTGCACTTTGTATTGTGTAATGTCATTTAATGTTTCTTGTGTAATTATTATTCTCTATCATGAAGTATACACAGCAAACATTGGACTTCACAAATTAAACAACACAATAAACGAAAATCTACATTGATTGGAGATCAGACCACATAACATGATCAGATCACCTATGGAAGGCTTTGGCGCTTTGAATTGATTACAGTCAACGTTCTCTAAGATGGACACTTCTAGGATTGGCACTGACTGTCCATCTTAAAGAGAGTAAAATAAAGGGACTAAAATAAGGAGGAACCAACAGCAACGTGTGTGTTTAACTGAGATGTCTGTTTTGACGGGAGTCAAGTATATTCACTATAATGTACAGGGGCGGATCCAGGATTTTTTTTAGGAAGGGGTGCAATCGTCTCTTGCTCTAGTTCAACACCAATAAACTACATAGTTTTTTCTTTTTGCAGAATACCAGTTGTATTAGAAAACCACAGGTCATCTCGGGGGGGGGGGGGGGGGGGGTTGTGCGCACCCCCTGCACTCTCCCCCTAGATCCGCCCCTGATGTATGCGCAGTACCGTAGTAATAATGTTATGCAGTGCGTGTACCTATGTACTTATCAAAACAGTTACTGGCAACAAATGCAAAAGATTTGAACTTACTTGACCCACGCCTCTAGACAGTAAAGATCTCATTATTACAAACAGTTTGCTTTTTCCTTGCATGGAAACTTTTACATTCCCCTAATTTCAACCCACTTAACATGGACGGCCCGTTAATATGGACACTTTCTGTGACCCCCTCAGTGTCCATATTAAAGGGTTTGACTTTACTTTATTGTATCATTACAGTGTACCTGAGCTAAGCGAGATGCTGGAGTGCATGCACCGTTCTGTTTGCAACACAAATCACAAAGTTCCTCTTCAACTGTACAAGAACACTCTTCCATGTCATACAATTCACAAACTGAAGTTGAACACTGTCCGGAATAGCAAACACGACGACCCTGGTCACAAAGTGTTTTATTAACCAGTGGCTCTGGGGTGTCACAGGTAACTGACAATCCACTGCATGTTTGGTTCTTGGTACAGTCTGTTGCTTTGGAACAGATGACAGATGGACCTGCATATTTGCAATCACTCGTACAACAAGGTCCTGAATTTTAACAGAAAATTAATACTTCACTTTGAAACCCATATTGTTACTTTAACAGCATGCATGATGCACTGAGCTTAAAAGCAAATTGTACTAATACTTCAGTGATTTTGCTCACTTTTTGAAGATCATATTCATAGCATAAACACCTCAACTTGGCGATGCCAGAACAAAAGGTCACATAACTTGTAAATTTAAAAGAAAGACTTGTTATGTAACAATATTTTTGAAGTGTCATTCCACCATCATATAAAAAGTAGGCTAACACTAAGGAACAAAAAATTTGTAAGTCTTGAATTTGCTTGTTGCTTCAAGTTAGATTGATATTTTAAATACACATATATAGTTTTAGTTGACTGCATATGAACACAACAACAGACACCAATCCGATTCTCTCTAGTCAAGTACATGAACCCCTGCTGTTTATCTTTCAATGAAGTTGCCCTTCATTCCTGAATAGGAGCTAATCAAGTACATTGCACCTAATTTGCCTTATCATCTATAACCCCACTTTTTAAAAAAATGAATGAGTCAAACTGACTTCAAAGGGTAATTAAGTTAAATTATTTTCTAAACACTCAGGCTCTGATCACTATTGGTAAAGTCTTGGTGCTTATCAACAGCAGCAAGAACTAGCCAGAAATTGATATAAAGAAGAAAAAAGTCAATGGATATTGCACTTGATATGTGTTAAGTTTGTCAGTCAAAAGCCAAGACTTTTGGCCAGGCAATGATGGTCTCCAGAGAAAGCTGATAAGTGAGTTTTTGACCTGCAGGTACAAGACCCATGCTAGGAGCATGAGGGCTAGCTAATTTACTTGTATGACTGCAGTGTTCATTCTAGAAATTGTCCAAAGTGGGGCCGGTGTCCCCTTGCTTTAAAAAAGTGGGGACATCGGACTATTGCAGGGAGGGGACATTTTGTAAAATTCATGGACGACTTGGAATCAACATTACTTTAACACCATTTTTATCGCAGGCTTTCTAAAAGATAGCTTTCAGAACGACAGTTGCAGCCTTCTCCCCTTGGATAACAGCCTGTCCGCCATGCTGTGTGCCAGGTTTTTGCTTTGTACTTCGTCGGTGATTGCCTTTTTGTGATCTCTGCTTTCAGCATGCCTATTTAAATGTTGATGCTCTGAAATTGCTGGCTTTCTCACTCATAGAATTCTTTTTGCTGTGCTTTAAGCAGGTTCTGCAGAACATTTTTCCTCCTTGTTCATAAAGCCTGTTTTATTTGCCAGTCAGCGACTGTTTCAGCTCAAGGTTTGGCTCTTGCCTTCTTTGATCTTGGTTTGCCCAATTCGCTTCATTCTTGTTGTTCTTTCTCTAACTCTTTATCACTCTCTGTGGCTTCCAGAATATTTGCTGGCTCATCAGATCAGCTTGTCCATCATCAACATCATTCGAAGAAGATGTTGAATTATTAATCATGAAGCACAATCTGCTCTGTTTCAATTTTGTCGTCATGTTGAAAGCATGACAATTGACTGATATCACAAAGTAATAAGTCTAGATCATCCCAGGCTCCTTGCGATGAAATTTGGTTTCATTTTTAGTATTTTACAAAAATCATTGCTTCAAAAAAAAAACGCCACACTGACGCAGAAAAACAATAATTGTTTTTGTGCGTCAGTGTAGTTGTAAAAATGAGCAAATGGCGCAAAACTGTGCTCTAGAATGAACACTGTGACTGCATGATACATACCTTGGCTTGGACTACACAGATATCGTACTGGAAGTGTGCATTCATTGGCTTCTCCAGCAGCAATACAACAGTCCTCCTGACATGTAGTTTTATCTCCACAGTCACACTGCTCGCCCTTCTCCACTATTTTGTTTCCACATATTGACTGATCTGCACTTGTGAAGCAATCTGGTCGTTGTGAGCGTTTTCGGTCAATATTTTTTTTGATACTGTCTTTACTACAACTTGAAAACCTGTCATTGTTTTCAAGGATTCCTGATGTTGCTTTGTCAAACATGATATAATTCCCCTTAGGATCTCCTGGGGCACACTGTTGCGTTGCAGGATCATGCTAAAAAATCAATATCATTAACAATTTGATGAGAGTCTATTAAAATCTCCAGTGTGCAAAAAAGTTGTGTCCTAAAGCCTGCATGATATATATGGGACCGGTGTATTTTGTTGTTAGCCTACTCAATAATCTGTTCTTAACTTGCCAGATGGGAAAGTGAATTTTTATTGGAGAATCCAAACTACAGAAGAACTGTAATCAATCCTGGTCATCAAAAAAATTGGGGTGGGGAAGGCGGGGGGGGGGACTAGTAAACTGAAATGATTTTCAGGTTAGTACGTGGTAGGTACAAAATCCTTGATGGTTTACACGTACAAGGAAGATACAGTAAATTGAAGAAAAGAAATCATTAATTTGGCCAAATGACCTTAACTAGCATCTGGTGCTTTGATTTAACTTCACTTTTCAGTCTTTTTATGTAACTTCACAGTTCAGTACGCTCAGACCCATCTACAGCTGGCTTCCCTAGGGAATTTATAGCTGCACAGTGTTTTTACTTTGGCAGAGCACGATGTTAAGGATATAGGAAGTGGAACTGAGATCTCGTCATGTGCAATTTATTTATGACAGAAATTATGATCGAAACATGGAGTTTGATGAAAAGAAATAGCATACAGGTTCTTCATAACAGAATTTGAAACAGGATATTGGCGGAGATGACCTCTCGTACTAGCAGACTTCTGGTGAAGACGTTAAGATGTCTGTTACTCATAAGGAGAAAAGTAAGGGTATTTTTATGGAAGGGTATCCGGAAAAATATAATTTCTTACTATTCCTCCGCATTCACGCTGACATAGCGTCTTGTTTCATAAGGTTTGTTAAACTCTAGTTAACTTAATTGAAGCACTCTGTTTTACAAAATGGGGATAACGTAACGTTTTTGACATTTTGTATGACCTCTGTTTTTGAGAAGCATGAAAATGTAAATATTTATTTTGTGACTCGTGAAATGCAAAAATTCATGATGAGACCCCCTCTTGCCCCCCTCTTCTGAATTACACCATTAATAGGGGCTTACTAAATAAATCCTTAATAAGGGACTGAGGAACTTTACACCCTTTTATGCGATAACATATAGCTGTGGTCGGCTTTAGTAGTCACTGAATTTTCTTTTAAGGCGACTAACCACAGATGTCCATGAAAGAGGAAGATTCTTAATTGGCAATAGCGGCTTAGGCAGTAAAAATGCTCAACATGGATGCAGACTGAGTTGGTATTTTAATACAACCGTTAACTGTTTAAATGTTTAATTTAGTAAAATGTAAACAATTAGCAATTATTGTATATAAGGTCACTAATCCCTAAATTAACAACACAATTTTTAAAATGTTTTGACCTCCCATGATTTCTTCTCTCTACTGAATAACTGACATTTTGCATTTAAATTCTTCTCGTGGGAAAAGACTAAAAAAACCCTAAAGCTTACCTCGGAGCCAAATCCATGACCGAGTTCATGAGCAAATGTTATTTCTGATATCCTCGGAGGTGTAAATCGTCCGTAAAGCTTCATTGTCACAACCCCGGTGTTATAGCTTCGTACCTTTCCATTATTATAATCATTATATTTATCGCAAATTCCTCCAGCCGCGTTGCCCTCACCATCACCTATCCACGCAAGACCCAAAATGCCACCCTCAAAATCACGATCGGTGAACAGAAACGCTTCGCAAACCGATTCGTGATTCATGGTCGAGAAATAGTCCAACAAAGTGTCTATTCCCACGTTCTTGTCCTTAACTTGGGCTGGAAGTTTATCGGGAAGTGTATCACCTTTATCGGTAAGCCCTTTATCGAATGCAACAACGGTTTTCACGCGGAACGTTATTCCGTATGGACTGTAATAATCGGTGGTGTTAAACTCGCTCATGTAGATGATCTGGGCCGCTTGCACTTGCTTCACAAGTTGAAAGATGGCTTTTGTTTTCCCACCGAACAATTCAGTGAAAAAATTATCGGCGTAAAGTCCAAGTGTGCAAACGTTTTTCCGGTAATCTTCAGTTTGCCTGCGAACGCGATTTTTGCCTTGAGTGGAAAGTGAGCGACGAGCTCGTTCTGCTGGCACCTGAATCGAGGGAACTTTTTCCTTGATGTCAGAAAAGTCATGGTGATATTCCAGATCTCTGTCCTTGTAGATCACTGATGGAAAATCTTGCTTCTCATCAAAGTACCACGAAGATGGATCAACGTAATAACTCTCCGTTCCACTCAATATTTTCCCGTGGAATCCATCTTGTTTGTCAATAACACCGTAAACATCAGAGCCTGGAATTCCCTCAACATGTCCCCTCACGACAGCATCGCGATCGAAAGGAATCGATTTGCCATCTCCGGTAAGGAATTTGGCATCGCCTGTGAAGATGTCTCGGTCTGGTCGTAACTTGAGCCGATGAAACTTTCCGAAGGCGGAAAACGCGAATTTCCCATCGCTGTGGCTTTCAACTGCTCGCCGATGAACGTTGTGCAGGGAGCTCGGGTCATAGTAAAGAGGTTCGTAATGTGAGATAAATTTTCCTAGACGTCTACCAGTAGCACACTCATATATGTAAGGCACAGTAGCCAAAATCGAAAGAAAATAAAGTAATTGGTGAGCCATCACTCGTTTTCTACAAGTCATGAAATAAACTCGTCCCGCCCATGAAAGGGACGCGTTGGTCACGCATTCGTAAGAGTGCCGATATAATCGGAAAAAATCGGAAGATCTCCGAACTAACACGAGCTCTCACGAAAACCTGACGATCATGCACAGAGGATTGGGCACTACAACAGAATTTGACATGGCGGCCACGCGGATAACACAATTTCATCTTGCGTTCACTGTAAATTCTCGCGTATTTGGTGAGTGAGAATAATATTTGCATATTTTTGCTATCGGTTGAAAATCTAACATTCTGATAGTTTGTAAATGGCAGCTGCATAAGACGACATTTTCAAGATGGACAGCAGCTCTGCAAAACCATGTGTGCGCTTCATTTTTTCATCCCAACTCGCGGTCCTTCAGCAGAGTGGCCGGATTAGAGGAGATTTCTAACGAAGGTAACAAGGTCATTTTATGAAATGAAATCATCAGATATATGATAACATAACTGCATAACTGTTGGGACTCAAGTGGGACCCTGTTCCTTTTCTAGGCAAACTGTAAACATACCCCAAACGTAACAGACCTTGACCTTCTTCAACGGGCTATAACATTATAATATCCGTACCCCCCTCCCCTCCCCTGGTTGAGGACCAATGGAATTCTTTAGGGGTAAGTTATGAAAATTGACGCTTTCTTTATGGGTAGAGTAAAAGCAATTTCAGAATACCTGGCCACATCATTTACGTTTGTCGGACGATTTTCAAGAACGAGGTATAACACAATAGGCACTTTTGTTATTCAATGATATGCAAAGAAATGGCTGGGTATTCTGAAATTTAGCCAAGTAAAAAAATATATATATAATTCTTTGGGGATGAAGCTTCATTTTTCACGAAATTCTTCAGCGAGTAAACATATTAAGTCAACTCCCATTATAGCGGACAACCTTGGGACCGCGGTTTTATGTCCGTAATAGCAAGAGTCCCTAATAGCGGGGTGGGAGAAAATAAAAAGGTTCTGTTATCAAACAATAATAATTTATAAATAACATTTGCTATGTTCAGAAGGTTTAAATGTGCTCCTTATGTGAATAACAGCACAATTAATCAATGAAGTTCTTTGATGAGGGGGGTATTGGGGTATATTAGAAACCGCAAAACCGAAGAAAAAAATCATCCAAAACTGCAAAACCGAAAAAAATTCGGTCAAAACCTAAAACCGCATACAAAGCTGTCAAAAACCGATACAATGGTGGCAAGTGGGGCATACAGAGCAAACTAAACTAACACTAATTTCACCAAAGTATTTGTGAATGTCATGGACTTTGTCTGAAGCCTTCGTATCTTTTTGTGTCTGCTTTAATCATAGGCTTTGTTTCTGCCGCTCTCTCGAGCCCAGACTTTGCAGCTCAATTTCTGAAAAGCCGCTAGTTATGGAGCCTAGTTAACTTAGGAGAATTTGCACACAAGTCCTCTTTAGAATTGCAATTTTGCAGTCGCAAAAAGCTATAGCTCTGGAAACTTCAATCGAAAATCTCTAATCGAACATTACCATTTGATAACTCCCCTCCTCGTAAAAAAAACGCAACACAATCCACAATTGCTTCTTCCATTGCTGGCGTGGGAGGCACGTTGGAAGCCATAGCTCGCAAACTGACCAAATGGTCGCCCTGGTCTGCGAGGTCAAAGGCTCGGCGGGCGTCAAGGGAGACGCTTGATCCCCTACCATGACATTTATTTTGTCATGTATTCCTCTAAATAACTTTGGCGTTTTGCGGCTATTCGAGATTAGTGCTGCTCAAATCGAACAGAAACCGGAACCCAAAATAGGCCAAATAGGAAAAACCAAAAACCACATCGGGTACCAAAACCGAAAACCGCTAGTATTTTTCACGAAAACCGAAAACCAGATGCTAAAAAACGAAAAATCCGCAAACCGCAATGACCACCAAAACCCAAAAACCGAAGTCTTTTGCAACAAAAACCGAAAAACCGATCTAAAAAATAGCCAAAACCACAAAACCGAAGTCTTTTGCAACAAAAACTGAAAAACCGATCTAAAAAATAGCCAAAACCGCAAAACCGAAGTCTTTTGCAACAAAAACCAAAAAACCGATCTAAAAAATAGCCAAAACCGCAAAACCGAAAATCCCAAGGCCCCCCTCTTTGATTTTTGTGTTGAACAACAAAATGTAAAGGAGTGAACTGAATATGTAATATTTTAGTAAACAATTTCTCATCAGAAACGGTGTCTGATACCACATTTAGACATGTGTTGTGCTTTTCAAAATGGGACAACGACAGAGGACTGGCAATAATAGTGCTGCATGCAGTTACTATTTATAGACCCGAAACTTGGACAAACAAACTGAAATTAACATTAGCGAATTCCTCAGTTTTGTCTGACTTTTGTCATTTAAATGTCATGTTGGTCTGTCTTCTGTCATTGGAAATAGAAAAATGACAAAACTCAGCCAAAAATTGCAAATTAGTCACTCTGACTCTCAAAATTAGTCACTCTTGGTGGGAAAAGGATTAACAGAGGTGGCGGCCTGGGGCTTGAGATTCCAGTTATTTATTAGTTATATGGCAACCCAAAATATCTTGCTAGACTTAATGAACTTATCAACAGTGCTGAAACTGCTAAGCGGTTGTTGAGAATAGAACACGTGGGTGTGAGCTCTCCTAAAGAGGTGGGGAAAAAAAGCACAAGCTCAAGTGAAGAAGTGAGGATGACTGTTAACAATTTAAGGAATCTAAGTGAAAATAAACATTCCGGATATCTTTTGAAATGTATTTTGGCAAATGATGAACAGCAGACTCTAATTTATATAATTATGTTATGAAAGTCAAAACAATAGAATTGTCACTTTGGTACCAATAAAGTGTCCGTAATTCCGTAATAGTAAGAGTCTGTAAAAGCGGGAGTCATTTCCAGTCAAACCTCTGTAGCTTTTGCTGGGGATCTGAATTTTGTCCATAATAGCGGGCGTCCACAAGGCGGGAGTTGACTGTCAATTATTCTTAATGGGTAGACTTACATTCTTCAGGGGTAACCCATATTCCTCATGGGGAAGACCCATATTTTATGAAAGTCTTCAGGGATGAATGCGATTTTATGAAATCTTCAGGGGTAAAAGGAAAAGGTTAATCCTTAACTTTGGTGTACTGATATTAAATGGAATAGACTAATGGCTAGAAACAGTCGAATCTCCTCGTTCCTCGCTGCTAGGAACGTGTGCCTTGACAACAGAAATGTTTAAATGATGATGTAAATGAATGGGTACATGTTCAAGTTCATGTTTTTCTTGGTCCAGGGCTCGAAATTCCTTAGGTTGCCTTTTTGTGACCAGTTGGAAGAATCTTATCTAGTCACCGTGCAGATGCAAATTTTCAGTTACCATTTTCTTCAACGAAAAGAATATTTGGGGTTGGTTGAAAGTGTTTAAAATTGTTTAATACATAAATTCACCTAGTTGAAATAAATGGATGTCATTGAAATTTAGTGTATGAAGTTCCTTTAAAATGGGGTCTGGATGAGATCAATAGTTTATGCCTGTTAATTTTATTGATTTTATATTTTTATTCATTCTTATGTAGAAAAACTGAAGAACCTAAGTGAGAGAGGTCTCAGATTTTCAGGAGACAAGTCCAAGACGATTGGACAGCCAACCCCAGATTCACATCCACACCTAATGGAAGAGGATGAAAGTAAGTATTACCGGTAAACTGTGCAAAGAATAAATTGTTGCAATATGTAAAAGTTGCCAAAAACAAATACTCAATCTCAAGAATCTCTGTCAGAGACTGCATGCAAGAGCATTTTGAATGAAATGAGAATTTCTTCACATAACTAGGCACACTTGAGTGCAATGAAAAAATAACCTCTTAATGTAAATATGCAGGTAAGGAGCTTAGAGCAGCACTTTTGTACTATATAAACCCAATACACCTTTTTACTGATACCACGGCCATATTGAATTACTTCAATTTAAGGAGTATTATGGATGCCCAGTGGGCATGAGCACCATCTGTTACACTCGCTTAGTATTAGAAATATGATCTTTCACTTTAAATTTCTTGAGAAAAAGGTAATTATTATTACATTCAAACACAGCACAACAATCTTTTTTGTCCATTACAATCTTATGCTACAAAACTTTAAGAGAAAATGTCCCGAAAGGCATGCGTTAATACTGAGCAAATACATTGGAATGTGCTCATGCCCCCTGGGCATCCCTTAATACTCCTTAATTCTAACTAATTCAATATGGCCACCATATCAGTGAAAAGGTCTATTAAATTTGATATTTTGCTTGGGATACTCTATAGGAATTTATGGTAAATAATTGTCACAGCCCTGATGCGGCACTAATTCAAGGAATTCAGTATAACTAAAATAACACCATGAAGCAAGTCTAACAGAGCACTGGAAAATTGTTTTCACTAAAAAACAATGTTCTCAATCAGTTCAAAGTGATTATATATTAATCACCGCTTGCCCATTTAGTTCTCTCTCCAAAATTCTTGCAAGATGTAGTTAATTGGTACCATTACAAAAAGCTTCTGTTTGTTACTGTAAAATTGCTGTAGTGTGCAGATAGAAAATATACCATAAAAACTATAAGAAAAATATCTTTGTCACGTCCAATGTTTTTAACAAAAACACTGCCCTCAGTGTTTACATTTGAGGCACAGAAAATTTACTTGAATATTAAGAATGGTGGCCCTTATTATTAAGTATTAAAAAGTGCCACAGTACTTAATATTCAAATCAATATGGTAGCAAAAATAAAATCACTGGCACTGAAATCAAACTACCAGAATTTAAAGCCAAAATTTAAATTCTTGGGAAAACCCCCCTGAAATATTGAATTTTAAACCTCCACAAATTCATTTGCATGTCGCTATAACCATAAAACTGGAGTACCTGCCCCCCTTGTCCTGGTCTTTTTCTAGGGAAAAAATGAAACCTGTTCTTTAACTGGTGGCTGCTGTTTGTCACAGATATGTTTGCAAATTGAAATGAAGCTGTATAAAGTTGTTACATTATCAATGATTAATAAATAATTAAAACTAATGCTCGTATCTTGGTTCAAGGAACCACACACAAAGCACCCAAGTAAATTATATACAATCCAGTATAAACAAAAATTAATTGTAGCAATTTCTGTCCATTTTTTGTTTATGGTTTAACATTTTAAGACTGTATTTTAAAAATGTATTAGCTTCTGAGTTTCTACTTTTAGTGAGTGCAAGACAATATATAAAATTGTAAGAAGAAGGACGGTAGGACCAGAAATTTTTAGTCATGTATTTGGTAGAGACTGACTTGTTTTTGTTGGTAACAATATTATTTCAGCTGAAGATTCATTAAAAGAAAATCAAAAAAATTGATTGCACAATAATATTTGAATTTTAAACTGTCTTCATCAAATTAAATATTATTCTTCACTGATAGTGGTGTCATTCAAATTTTCTTTGGTTTGAAATTTTCCTTTGTCTTAGAGCCATTACCATTTTTTCAAAATATAATACAAAATTTATTTGGCTTTAAACTGGGAACCACATGGCAAATTAACATTAATTTAAGAAATGTGTCAGGTAATTCCATCATGTAATGGAATAAATGTGTGTCAACCAGTAACGTCTTTTAATTCATTTCCAAAATTCTCTTTACATTTGCCACATTTATAATATAAATGTTCTTTGTATCATTAGCAAAATTAATGGTTGATCACCACAGTGGGGTAACTAGTGCAGGTTGCTACCTGGTGTCACACGTACTTGTTGTTTGATTGAATATGAAGGAACAAAAGAACAGTGAATTATGGGAAGTGTTTTTGTGTGCCAGAGCACATGAACTTAAATGAAATGTTTCTGGCTGTTAGGAAGTCTACACCCATCCCTCTCATTATCTTGTGAGAGAACTTTAATTAACATATACCCTGGTAGATTATCACTTTAAACTTCCTCTCTGACTGATCAGTTGTGATAGAGAAGGCACTGTTTAAGACATTCATCAGACAATTGTTTTTCTTGATTGTGTCAAGAATCAAGCCACTTCTGCTGACTGCCTTGCCATAGTTTTGATATTCTGCAATGGGTAATTTTACCATTCGAAAAGTGACAGATCTGGTGATCCTGGCATGCATTTTAGTTGCCACATTTGCAACGTTATTTACACACTTCCATGGGCTTAGGGTGCCATTTTTCAAGCAAGCAACTGAAAAACTAATTTATCTGGGAGAACCATTAAATTTGGAAGGAGTTTCTTATGACACCTCCAATGAGGATGCAATGATGATGGAGCTACTAAGACCTTCTCCCCCTGATGAGTATCCAACTCCAAGACGTAACAGGAGGGGGACATCAGATGACACCTCTGGTACCCTGTTTTTTATGTGTAATGCCATAGTTTGCATATCTTAGGCCTCGTCCACACATATCCAGATATTCGTGAAAACAAAGATTTTTTCTTCGCTGTCATAAAAGCATACATCTTAGTACATGTAGTGTATTTGAATCTTTTTGGCCCATCCATGGGAAAATGCCCAAACAATGGAAATATGATGGCGTCCCTTAAAGAGCCTGTGCTGTATGATGTACATATGCAGACATCGTTTTTAATCTGTCCATGTGAAAATGAAAATCTTAAAATTTTACTGAGCAGACTCTAAATAAGACTAAAAAGATAGTACCATCTGAACGTAATGCTGAAGAGATTTCATTTGAATGTTAATGTCATTGGATTTTGTCCACAGACTCAAAAGTTAGAACTCATACTAATAATTTATTATTAATTATAGTAACTTGTACTGGACCCAGTTGTTCAAAAGGTAGCTTTAGAACGCTATCCACTGGATAAATCCCTGTCCACTGGATAATGCAGCATTAGTTTCTCTAATATTTATCTGTTGAATAGTTACCTTAATCTCACTTAACACTTGCAAAAGCTAAAAATCCCTCAAAATTCCCTCAAAATCCCAAAAAATAGCAAAAATAAATACTTGCCAAATATGGCTAATGGTTTTTTTGCAAAATTTAATACTCAGGAAATTAAGTGAGAATAACTAAAGGTATTTATCTGGTGGATAGCCAATGAACAGGTTTCATTTGAATGGTCACTCCGCAGACTTCAAAGCACATTGGATGTCTTCATAATATTAATGTGTTTGGTGCTGAAAGGGTTAGGGTTGAACTCTTGAAAAGTGAGAGGGAGCGGGTCGAGTTATCTTTACGTTGTTAAACTTCTTTCTTCCAGTTACTCCTGGCATTTCCAAGAAGGAATACAGAGACAGAAGACATAGACTCCTCAGGTAACCCATCTTGGGTAATAATAATACAAATTTTAACTACTTTTTCTCATGTCTACTGGTCTTGATTTAGTCTTTTACAGTTAAGCCAGGTCAAGCATACCCCCCAAGATTCCATTTAAATGAATTTGTTATTCAAAAGTTGAATTTGTTGGTAGTTGTAGATTGCAGATTCATGTCTGCATTCTTGTATGTGTAATGACTCAGCCATGAGTTCACACTCGAGGCAGTTACAAAATTTCTACTAGCTCAGTTTCCCTGAATTTGATGTAAATTTTCAATCCGACCAATTACAGGGAAGTTCTAGTAAAATATTCACTGCTCACTACGTATGCACGAATGCCGATTTAAATTTGCCACTAGTTATGGGAACAACCAGCGGATTCATTTTTGAAATAAACAATTCATTAATAGAATCTTGGTGGGTATGCTTCACCTGTCTTGACTGTAAGACTAGATGTATGTGTGCATGTCTGGAAACATGTTAGCCTGCAAAGCAGGCATATTTTGTGGTGCGAACGGTGATACTTTTTTGGGGGGGATGAATGCTCTCCACCATCTTGGATGTTGAAACTAACAGAGAGTTGAGGCAAATCAAAAACTGATTTCAAGGGAGGTTGGTGGATTTAAAATAGAGAAGGGTGAGGGGAGAGGAGGAAAAAATGCTGTCTCCTTCCCACCCCTCCCCCTTTTCCACCCCTCCTCCCTTAATTTTTTTTTTCATTCCAATTCTTACTACCTCTGACTCTCCGTTAGAAAAAAGCGCCTGCTCCATAGGCTAGATACGTGTAGTTGCCATGCCAGCCAGTGTCATTTCTTAGACTCAGAGGATTAGGTTGTCAGGTTTCTGAGCCAAATTTTGTGTTTAAACTTAGCATATTATAGACATTGCTTTAACTTTGAGATGGTATACTGCCTATAAAAGTAATTGCATGCCCCAAATGAGGTTGATCCGAAGTGATATATGTAAGGTAGCATAAATGGGCAAAAACGAATGATAAGACCAAATACCATTATCAAGACCAGTAATGTGATGTGTATAACCAGTTTCAAGTAAACTAGCATTAGTTTTAACAAAATTAAGCACTCAATTGTTGTTTCCTTAAGCAACCATACACTTTCATGAACAGAGTCAGGGTAGGTTGAAGCTTGTGAAGAATGATCTTCTCTCTAATTAATGAGACAATCATAATGTTCCGTTGTATTGCTAAATGATTTTATACTTCTAGAATTTCGTTTTACTTTTTTTGTGTCTTGCAGTTTACTTGCCAAGACACATTTTGGAGAAACCCATGATAAACACTTAGTGATCATTCCAAGTAATCCAAGATTGTACATGACAACAGATGTGCTGTAAGTCATAAATGATTCAACTAAACCATTCACACCTGAACCATCGGTAATTGCCTGGGCTTAGTTTTAACAATCATAGACAACTTTGACACTTAGGTGCAGGGAAAAGAGATCTTTGAACTTTACCAGAATGAGCAAGATTCAGTCAAGCAGGGTGCTGAAAATTATGCAAAAAAACCTGTTAAGCTGACCAAAAATTCCGGCAGTGAAAATCTTGTCTCACTGCCCAGCCCTAATTCCTTTCAGATAATTCCATGATCCTCTCGATTTTCACAGAAAAGAGGCAAGAGGGAGAGTGATTGAAAGTTTACGTTTAGGGGCTGTGATACTTTTAAAACCAAAATAATCTAGAAATTTTGCTTTGTGTGTGTTACAGGTTAAATTTGATTTCAGTTTAAATTTTTTTAACCTAGGTTGATTCTCAATTTCCTTTGTTTCCTAGCACTAATTCATGAATAATCAGGGCTAGAAGACAAAGGAAATTGAGAATCAACCTAGGTTAAATCAAAATCAACCTGAAATCAAATTTGACCTGTAACATATGCATTAATTCCAAATATCAGAAGCTGCAATTTAGCATCAGGAACAGAAGGCAGAATATAATGCTTGACTCTTGAACAGTTTTGGTTGTTTCTGGCCAGATAGTGACTAGAAAAAGGCTCATAACCAGCTTCAAATAGCACTTTTAGCAAAATTTCTTCGCCAAATGGGTTAATGATGTATTTGTTCAAGGGAATAATGTTATTTTTCAAGTTGGTAGAGTGATTTTGCATAAGCTGATTTTTATAATATGCTAAATTATAAGTTTTAAGGAACAATAAAGAAGACAGCAAAGTGCAAGTGCGATATTGTATTGCCAAACTGCAAGTGCGATAAAAGTAGGATATTAAAGATACAAAATCTTCACTTTTACTCATCATAATCAGAAAGGTTTCCTTTAGTTATTTTTTTTGGCATTTTTAGGTACCCTTTCCGACAAAACACAGATTTTCTATATTTAACAGGATTCCAAGAACCGGATGCAGTTTTAGTTTTGCGTAAGTGGTGTTAATAATACCAGTAGTTACCTTATAACTATAACCTTATATAACTTTGGCACGAAATTTCACATGTGAAGTTTCAAATATTGCCATGGCAACCTTCCGTACGTCCCAGTGCCAAGATGGTGACAAAGTTTTAAAATTTTGTGAATGAAGATGTCAGAGATGAAAAACATGCCTTCTAGCAGTCAGAGACAAGTAGATTGATTTTCTTGCTGGGCAAGTAACTTTTAAAGCTTACTTGCCCAATAGGGTCCAGGCATGTCATCTTCCAATTAAATCATTGACTAAGATGAACAAGCTTAATAATTTGTGAAAGCTGCTTGCCCAAAGGACTAGCTGAGATTCAAGTTTTTTTTTTTCAAGCCCTGTCCCACAATATAGCATGAAAAGTGTCTAAAATCAATGTTTTTCTTCGTTTAAAATCATGATCTTGGACCAGTTGGCTAAATCCTTCTCCCACCAATTTTTGGTTCTTTGTTCATCAATGCAACTTTTTTCTAGTGTTTTTTTTGGTGTTAGAAAAGTTAGGCAAGCTGACTTTGTGAAATCTATGTCCGTTTTTGCTGGTTCATTCATACACTTTGCTTACCCATTGTTCTGCTGAAATACTCCTCGTTCTTTCTACACTTCATTTCTCTTGACCAGATCTTTAAAAGGGCGACAAAGGGAACCATTCTGTCCAATCCCTTCTCCGAAACCTCTATCCAGATTTGTCTTTTGTCTTTTTACCAAGATGAAATAGCTGTCCATTGGACGTTTTCTCTAAAGAATTATACAACTGAAAAGTTTAAATTTGGCTTTTGAATCCTGTCAAGGACTTAAGACTGTTGTCCTTTTTGCACATTTCTGAGCGGAAACTAGGTAGTTTCGTATTATACAATTTCCACTGATGGTGCATGTTGTTGATAATAATTGTTTACAATGTAATTCCAAGTTTCATTTCTTCACAGAGTCAGTGGATGGTCTTCCCTTTCCAGCTCATAAAAGCACCTTGTTCATCCAACCACCTGACCCAAAAAGGTGAAACAACCTTTAAGCTTCTCTGACTAGATAGATTATGAATTTTTACTTGTAAAACTCCTTGGGAAAAAATGTGCCTCTACAAAACAGATTACTTAATTCAATATTGTTTCTCGGCACTTGTGTATTTGTTTGGATTCCTAGTCTACCACAGTATTTTAAAGTAATGTTTGTCACGCAATGCATCTACACAAGCGTTTGTAATGGCCTTGAATTTTCCTTCTTATTTTAAGGGAGTTGTGGGAAGGCAAACGACCAGGGACAAGAGATGCAATTCTCTTTTTTGGATTTGATGAGGTGACTTGATGTGTTAATTATCACACAAACCTTCAAGATTTTCTTGACACTCAAGGATCAATGTCCAGTTCCTGTACTTCATTTGAATCAACGTCATTTTGGCGAGAAAATGTGATAGCTGTCGTCAGTCTGCTGGGACTCTACGAGTTTTAGCGAGAATGTCGTAGTGGCCAAAACGAGCTATCAAATGTTAAAAATTTTATCATTTAGCGCTCGGGAGAGGGCATCACCTCCTTTAACGGAAATAAGCGTGCTAATTTTTTTGGTGAAAACAGTACAATGAAGCCTTGTGGGCTGTCTATTTTTAGAGAATAGGCGAGAAAACCTTGAATTTTAATGCCTTCCTCGTCCTCAAATCTAAAGCTCTCTAGCAATTATTATATTTATTATACATTGTAGTCACCATCTGTCTTCTCTTTGGCTAAAAGCCTACAGTTAATTCTGGAAAACAGCGCAACCTACAGATTATTCACTAATCTGTACCTACAGATTAGTGAATAATCTGTTGGTTGCGCGCGCAATGCATGATTTCCAAGAGCAATGTAAAGTGCGCGGACAGCAATGTCAAGTTCGCGGACAGCGAAGTAAGAATGGCTTCTCGATTCGCTACATCGACCTAGCAAGAAATTGAGAAATTACTTGAAGATAAAGTATAATAAAACAATTATTAGATTCGGTTTTTGTGATATCCGGAATAATCAAGGTCTCGGTTAGTGTTATCAGCCTCAGCCTTCGGCTTCAGCTGATAACACTTACCTCGACCTTGATTATTCCGGATATCACAAAAACCTCATCCAATAATTGTGTAGAAGCTGATTATGATCTGAAGAATTGTGCAGATCACGGCGGGTGTTATCTTCAGCCTCGGCAGAAAACGCCCTCCGAGATTTGCATAATTTATTCTTGGCCCCGGTTGTTCAAACGTTGGATAGCGCTATCCACCGGATAAATCACTATCCAGCGGATAAGTATTACGGAAATCAATTACGCTATCCGCTGGATAAAGATTTATCCGGTGGATAGCGCTATCCGACGTTTGAACAACCGGGGCCAGTTGATACAAAAGCCAAGTCCATTGATTGTCTTATTGTTCATGCAAAATAATTCATACTTAAAAACATGCTTACCTCGATTGATAGTAAGTTTCTGTTGTCACTTCGTTGTTTCTGTGAAAATTCAGAATATAAAGGGATGCCTAGTCTAGAGGATATTCATTGATGTTTCCTATCGCTTTGTTTTTCCTCATATTGTCAATGAGAGCAACTCGTACTAAGAAGGGGTACCTTTAGGTGGAAAAGAAAGAAAGAGCAAACTTTGCAGGCACAGATCCACACCGGTTTCCACCGTTTTACCGAAATCGGTCAGATTTTTGATAAGAAATATATTTTTTAAGACTAAAAAAACTTTCCAAGTTGAAATCTTATTCTCTCTTGTTTATATTCATTCACTAATGAAATAATCTGATGAAATAATCTGCCGAATTGTAAGGCTTTATCCAAGGAGAATGGGACTGGCCAATATCCTGTCTGAATGACTCAGAAACCCAGGAAACGGGACTTTGGGGAGTTAAAATCCCAAGAATTTCTCAAAGGAGCATGCCCTTGGACTGCCCTAGAAACTTGTGCCTTTCGCGCGCGTTTAGGAAATTGGTCAATATTTATCCTAGATCCCCGCCTGCTTTGTATTGACACTGTCTACAACTGGCAAATATAAAATGACAATAATCCTGAAAACTGTTTCTATTTCTTTTTTTCTCTTCAGTCATATTCAGTTCGGAACCTTCCTTCAGTGCTTACTGATAGGTAAGTTCTTGTTACATGGTACCTCTTCACCTCAAGTTTTAGTCTATTGTAATGTAAAAGTCTAAGTAGTCAGATTAATTTCAGCATTATAACTTTGTGAACAAGTGTCCTAGTCTTGTCCTGGAAATTACTCAACGAAGCTGCATACCAAAACTAAAGCGAACAAACACCAAGGTGTATGTTTGAATAAAGTCTTGTTGTTGTTGTTGGAAAGGCACATCCCAATGTCATGTTATTAATGGCTTCATGTTATGTGCACAAAAGAAACAAGACCCCCCAGTGACCTCCTTTCCAACAAGGAGTAGGACGTGTAAGTCAGAGTATTGCTATCCAGAGCTATTAGAGCCTGGGTACTGCTTAACACGGTTTACGGTCAAGTCGCCCGAAACCAGAGTTATGTCGCCCGGAATTTTTCGTCAATTCGCCCGAAATTTTATCATGCTTAGCAACATCGTATCACCTTAATCGCGCTTGTTTCGTTTCATGAAATCTTCAAGAACAAGATGTATTACTCATTTGACGTGCCTGTTTCGTTTTATCAAGGCTAAAAGAACGGCATATGATACACATTCATCCCGCTTGTTTCGTCTCACCATATCATCATTGCTTAAATAGCTAGGCTTAATTATCACAATTATTGTCACATTACCGCTTTAAGAACGAGGTATCTTACATACACACTCTTTATTAAAATTTCGGACGACTTGACTAAACATTTCGGGCGAAATGACTCTGGTTTCGGGCGATATATTTACGCTTTGGGCGAGATGACTTTTGAGCAACTTGACCGGTGGTTGCCCATGACACAAACCGGGTGAAAAGCTTGTGGAAGTCAGATTTAACCAACACAACCTTAGGTACATCCTCTCCCCTTAAGGCCGACTGGGCAGCTTGCTAGTTAGGTAACTCTGGGTCTATAATGGAGGGACAGCTAGAAAAACCCTTCCAAGTAAAGTATGGGACGCAAATTCTAAATTTGATAACAACTTTTGGATCGGCTTTAGGTTCATCCCTTGATCCCCTAAGCAATGTTTTGCAGGAAAAAGAAACTTATTTGCACCAATCTTGCTTGAAATTCAACGTTGTTTGGGGTAAAATGTGGTAGGAAGCCTGTTTTACTAAGATTATGGTATCGGGTGAATGTCCCAACACCTTTGACCTGCACTGTTGTTCAATTGTTGAAAGCTCTCCTTTAAAATAAGACTTTCCACTGTTGCTAAAATGTTACACACGGTGTAAGTCAACAAAAACTGAGCAGTTTCCTTTCTTGGAACACCGTTTACAGGTTTGCTGGAAAAGACTTCTGTGTTTGGTATGATCATTTGCGACCTCCCCACCCCACCATTCATGACGAAATCTCCAAGGTTCTGTTCAACTCAGAAAAGTTTACTTATAAAAGTAAGTGTCTTTGAGAGAATTATGACTTGAGTTTCGAAACACAAGTTTTTAACCTTCGTTGCTTGGGGTTTGTTTGGCGAGAGGGAGAGGTAGCTTCTTGTTCCCACCCTCAGTTCTCCCCGTGGCTTCGCGCGCGTTTTCTCATTCTTTTTGCTCTATCGCCAAACAAACCTCCAGCTACGCGCGCTATTTTTTCTGATCCTTTTGAGATCGAGAAATTCTAAGCGGTTTCTTATGGTGTAAACAAGTTCCACAGTTACATGTATCTCTCGACCGGAATAATGCGAACAAGCAACAAAAACGTAGTATGATGTCTTGAATGAAAGGCTTCCGGATCAGTCTAAGATTCTGAGAAACTACCCACCCATCCGTCTCCTAACCAGCAATTTTGGCTTAAAACGAGAAGTCAGTTTAAACGTCGGGTTATGGGATGGGTAGTTGAGCTGTTTGCATTCGTTTATTCTATCGACTGGTGTTACTTATTTCCTTTTCAGATTTGTTGATTCTTGGCCACAACACTCACATGTTGAGGCTTATAAAATCTGAAGCAGAAATTAAACTCCTCAGGCAATCAGCTTCTTTAACAGCTAAAGCTTTTAAGAAGGTAAGGGGGGGGGGGGGGGGGGGGGCGGCATACGCGTAGTACGAAACCACTTTCAAAGGGCGGGAAAGAGACCTGGATCTCGACATTCATGCCTGCCTATTACAGCGAAGGACTGTCAGCAAGTCTCCAAATATTTTGTTGGCTCTGTGTAAAGATTAGAAGTAATTATTTACCAACTCAATTAAACCTCGCAGAAGCAAGAAGACTTCCGGAAAGAAGGTCCATGTGTTAAATGTGAACCCGTCGTTTCTATGGGAAACGAATTTATCTTAAATTGATCGCCAAAAAATGGTGGCAATTCCTTCCAAGAAATTGTTGTTAGAAGGATGGCCTCCTTACCCTTGTTTCTTTGTTTTTTAAGGTGATGAAAAGCACTCGTCCAGGCCTGGAGGAATCCCATCTCCACAACATAGTAGAGTACGAATGTCGCATGGCAGGAGCTGAAAGGCTAGCTTACCCCCCTGTGGTAGCAAGTGGACCAATGGCAAATACTCTACATTATATTAACAATACTCAAGTTCTCAGGTAAATGTTGAACTAATAACTATGTTATTGTTGTGAGTTAATCAAGAGTTTTGGACTCGCGTTAACGGCAAACGGCAAACATCAGATTCACGTTGAAAAGTAATTTTTCGATTAGGAAATGAACATACCAAGTAACTCTTCTTACGGATGAAGTGCATAAAAAAACCGGACAGTAAAGGACAATTGAAGGAAAAACTTATTCACGTGATACACGTTTGTGGTTTGCCATAAACGCGATTCTTAATCTTTCTAATAGCAAGAACGCTGACGTTTCGGACGTCATGATTAGCAAGCGGAAGTTCGATATCTCGCTTTATGTAACGCTTGTCTCACTTAACGAATCTGAATGCTTTTTGTTTTAACTCTCGCTGAACGAAGTTGTCGAGTCAGAGCACTGAAAGAGAGAAAATATCAACTTCTAGTTGCTATTTTTTACTTCCGGGACGTCAACCTTCTCGTTGCTTAAGGTCCCTTGTATCATTACCAGCTGTGAGACTGTCCTTTTCCCCCTTCTTTCCATTTACCCACGCGCACATCTCAAGAGATTTGACTGGGGACTAGTCAAGGAACGCTTACTTTACGAAGGATCTATTATATGGCAAAAAGAGCGTTTGTTTCCTCCGGAAGCAAAACTGGTAATACGAGAAAGGCTAAACAGGTCCGTCATGTTAGCCCGCCGAGATAGTCATGTATTATTATTATTATTATGTAAAACGTCGCAATGAAAGCACAAAACTCAGTCTTGAACACGTCTCAAAAGTGATCTCTCACGGGAGGTTATCAAACTGTTTAAAGTAATACCCGGTTCAGTCGCGATCCCTTACGAAAGGTGCTTACACTATAAATGTATTACGTATTCATTTTGCCTTTTGATTTCTGTAGGGCTGGCGAGCTTGTGTTGATGGACGCTGGGAGCGAATACCATGGATACGCCAGCGATATCACCAGAACATGGCCGGTCAGCGGTAAATTCAATGACGCGCAGAGACAGCTGTATGAACTGGTGCTAAGAGTACACAAGAAGTGCATCAAGGTAAGATTTTCCTACCCTTAGGACGGTAACCATTGTTTCCTGCATCAAAATCAAATGACTAACGGAAGGAAAGGAAAAATATCGCGAGGACCGTAGACAATTCTTGTCGTTGCACATGTAGATGATGGCAAACCTACATGAAAACTTTTAAGCACATGAAGAAATCACGGTCTTCTTCTCACCCCACCCTCTCCCTTTAGGTAAACGGGTGTGGCAGTTTTAAGAGTTAGATGGTGATGTGAATGTTTTAAAATAAACGCAGTTAATGGCTGTAGTATGACCAAGAAATGAAAATACTAGTATATCTCAGAGTAATTTTTCATTCATGCCACAGCTAGCGACCTAGTGACAGCGTTTATTCGCCAAAACAAAACAAAAGAAATTGATTTAGCACCAAGTACCATTTGAGGAGATTGTTCTACGTCTGCTACTGGAGAAAGGACAGCTTTTTCGATTCATTTTGGTCATCGGAGCCAGGCGAAGGTCTAGTCGTTTGTAGGACCAATGCGGCATTACGTTCATTTCTTAGTTATTGTAGACCCTAAGTGCAAGTCTGGCCCAGAGATCGAACTCACGATCTTCTGCTCCGCAGTTCAGCGTTCTACCAACTGAGCTACCCCAGGCACAGTTCACTGAACTACGACTAACTAGAGGTGCTGCAGTGAATGTTCTGCATTGAAAAGGACGCTAGATTCGAGAATTAACACTTTTGGTATCCAAGCTGTCCCTGTCTAAAAAGTAATTTTATTAGTAAGTTGATTTTGCGAGTGTGACTGGAATGTTTGAGCTGTCAATGTGTTTTTGTGCTTCCAGCTTTGTCAAAAAGGTGCCTCACTTGATTACATTCACCATGCCATGTTAATACTCCTTGGAGAAGAACTAGCCAGTAAGTACACGTGTTTTTTAAAAACAAACAGTTTTATTTTTTTGTCTTTTTCTTTCCCTATCTTTGCAATGCCCAGTCGACCTTCTATTTGGCCTTTGCGGTGTAGCTGCAATCTACTGTCAGTCTATAAAGAATCCCGTGGTATTGATACTCGATCCCGAGGTAGTGATCCCTGATCCCGTGGTAGTGATCCTTAATCCCGTTGTATTGATACTCGATCCCGTGGTAGTAATCCACTAACCCACCGTATTGATCCACGATCCCGTGGTAGTTATCTCATATCCCGTGGTATTGATCGTTCATCCCGCGGTAATGATCCTTAATAGCGCTTACCTTGTTGTCATCCTAATATGTCTTTAAAAAAGACAAGCAAAACCTGCTTTTCAAGAATAGGTTTGGCTCTAATGCTTTTTGAAATTTTTTTTTTTTTTCTCGGTTCAAATTAGGTCCCGTAAGGTATCAAAACCTTCTTTACTTGTAGGCACCACTTCTGACTAGTTTTCGTTGTGGTCTCTTATCTCGACAGAAATCAATTTTATTCCGAAGAATCTTACAGAAAGTCATCTAAAAAGGGTAATTATCTAGTAGTTAAATAGCTTGTTTTCTACAAATTAAACTAGAACGATTGTGAAAAAGCACTTTTCTTTGCGTGTCAGTAAAGTCAAATCCTCTCTTGGTAAAATCCGTTCTCAAGTAAATCCAGGTTTGTTTTGGGCTCATATGAATAATCAGGGCTAGAAAATATAGACAATTCTGTATCAAACTAGTTTGAATACCGGTTCGACCTGGGAACGGATTTAACCTACGAAATAAAAAACCAGTGACTTTATTAAATGATGTTGTCAATGTTATGTTATAACAATGTTATAACACCATTGTTATAACAAAGTTATAATATCACGGCTTAATTGACCAACAAACAATAACATCGCGGCTTTGACTCTGAAGATGAATACCGCACATGTTGTCAAAATGTTAGTCACTATCGACAATTGTCCTATTCAGGACTTCACTCACCCAGACGATCATATTCCACGTACTTATGAAGTAACCCTTCTAGTACAACTCTTCTATCACAGCGCTTTCGATGGCACATTAAATTATCAAATTACACTGCCCTAGAAGTTTTAATTCAAGAATTTTGTTTTATTAACCATAAATTGTAACATATTTGTGTCTGAGCCCTGAACAGTGATTCGTTTCCAGAGGCTGAATATTGGTTGTTTGACTTTCAGGCTGCTAGTGAATTCTGCCCTCATCACGTGGGACACTATCTGGGCATGGACACTCACGACACGCATTTGGTGAGCAGAGGCCTGGGACTACATCCGGGTATGGTTATCACGGTGGAGCCAGGGATATACATATCAGCGGACAACAGCGAAGTTCCCGAGAGGTGAGCAATTACTATTAATTTTCCATTTGCACATACCGTATGCCATCATACACCTTGTTTACGTTTCCTTGAAAATCTAGTTGAGAGAATTAGTTTTAAGATCAAAGCATTTTGACTTAAGTGATCATTTTATCAATTCTCATAACCCAGTCTCTTGATTATGTATTGATATTGTTGGGAGAATATTGATCTTGGTCACTCTTGGGACTTCAAGGGTCAAAGCGCGGTTTTAGTAGCCTGCATCGCAGACGTAATCTAATCCCGGTTAGCGGTCTGCAGGGGCAGCAACGAGATCCTTGTTCTGGCAACCAACGGACTCAACGAATTAAGTGCGTTTGGAATTCCCCTTCAACCTGTTTGGCGAATCGACAGTAGAGAGCTTTAGATTCGAGGACGAGAGTGACTACGAGTGCGAGATTTGACTTAAAGTTTTTTCGCGTATTCTCAAAAAATAGATACCCCGGAAAGCTTCGTTGTACTTTTGATTCACCAGAAAAGTTAACAGTGCTATCTTTTAATATTAAAGGAGGTTAAGCCCTCTCCCGATCGCAAAATGATAAAACTTGTAGCATTTGATAACTCGTTTCTGCCACTACGACATTCTCGCTAAAACTCTTAGTAGAATGACCACGGCTATCACGTTTTCCCGCCAAAATGACGCTGGTTCACGCGCGCGCACTACTTAGTATAAGCGAGTTCGGAGTTCCAGCGGTCGATCACAAGATTGCGTGCGACTGGGAACGAGTCGGGATAAAAGTTGCTTCGATTTGCTCGAGTTTGAAGTTTTTCGACGGTCACCGTGTTTTGAGAAAGAAAATTGCGGGCACAAGGATTTTTACATAAGGAAATGAGGATTTGTGCAGTCGTTGGCTGCAGTAGCAGTACATATCAGCTGCAGAAATGGAGGAAGGGGTTTTGCACTTCGCATAATTGCCATCGTACAAGTCAGGACTGTACATGTCCTGACCTTTTTCAACTTTATCCTTTTCCAACATTGAAAGGAGACCCTGAAAAGAGAAAGGAGTGGGTTAAATCTATTAATCGAAAAAACCCTAAAACAGGGAAAAACTGGCAGCCAAGCGAAGACGACAGGGTTTGTTCCAAACATTTTGTGGATGGACAACCTACCGTAGATCATCCATGTCCTACTGTCGATATGGGGTACAACTACCAACCGAAAAAACATCAGGTAAG
>NC_133205.1:39490512-39630512 GCF_958299795.1 Porites lutea
GAGAAGAGGTTAGGAGAATTTTTAATTACAGTGTAATCTATCACCAAAGGACAGATGCTCTGATCGTTTATCAAATTTCCTTAACTAATTCCTTAAGGAAATTTATTGAGATCAGTCTGACCCGCTACAAGGCAGGCTTCTCCGTGCCCAGGGAGACTTCTAAATGAAAAGGATGGCACGCCCTTCGGAAAATAGACCCCTTAAAAGATTGTTCAAAACCTGTCTCCCAAATGAGAGTTATACTAACTGTGCTAAAGATGTGGACATCGGATACTGACCTCATGCAACACGGTATTACAACACTTGGCTCTTTTAATAAAGATATTTCTTTGTACTCAACCCTACGAGATACTTGTATGGGTAAAAACCTGAACACCATAAGTTACACTAAAATCAACAGTTTATAACCGCCTAAGTCAGACAACAAGCATCCCTGAGTCTTTTATATGGGAGTAATCCCTCCCCCCCTTCGGCTACGTTGTCAAAGAGTAATGACTGTAAGATACAACTATCAGACGAGAAAACAAGAAGAGGAGAAACGTCACTCTGCCCAGTTAATCACCAGAGAATCAGTGAATGAGATCATGTTAGCTTCTTTATACCTAAATTGTTGTGATTTACAGTGCAATGACGTGTTTAAGGGGTTAAAATATGTCCTCTGCAAAACACCAAATTTTCATTGGAGATGTTCGGTGGTTTTTCCTAGCAGTTGTTTCTTGTAAGAACAATTATTTTTTATTAATTAAAAACATTAACACTTCCGTGTTAGAGTTTGTTTTTCTAGTGGCACTATTTACGATAACGGAGAAAATAGAATAATCCTTTTGTGGGCTGTATTTACGAAATCGTCTTGGGTTTTAGCATATTTCTAGGTAAAAATGTTGTTTATTTCTGTGCTATACTCTGTTTGATGTTATGCGTTGTGGTGTCGCCAAGATATGTGTGGTAAAGTGTTCGCATGTAGTGGGTTATTTTAATTACGTCAAAGACACGCTTTTTATTAGAGCTAGTAATAACCAAAGGTTACGGAATGCGGGCAACAACGATCTAAGATCAAAACGCTTTTGCTTCAACGCTGTGCTTTGCGTAAGTTTCACGTTACAGATGGTCAAAACACGCGTGATCATATTACGAGTTTTTGAAGGTCCAAACGCGCGTGATCAAATTGCGCGGCTCTATGCATTCCATTCATTCTTAGTGGAAGCCCAAACGGAAGCTGGGGTTCTTACCATTTATCCAAACCACTCGGGTAAAAACATAAAACTGAAAAATTTGACTTGCTGGGAGAACAACCTGCTACAAAGTCAGTATCCAAATCAGTTGAACAGACTAAAAAGAGTAGAAAAATTACATTGCCTAAAAACACAGCCCATGTTTTCTGAAACTTCCCAAACGGAGTGGCGCGAACCATTTGATTTTCCAACAGGAATTTCCGGTTTTTCCATGTAAATGCGTAATAACAACCTGGAGATTAGGATTGCGGGCTCCTCTTGCCACCCGCAACAAAATGTTAACAAAAATTAATAAGTCAGAACATAAGTCTGGAACTTACAACAAGACAATTCATCGCGTGGACCAACTTAGGACTCTTCCACGGTTTTGTTAACTTTTGTTTAAACCCAGTTAGCGAATATATATTGACACTGCTGGAAAGATCGTCTTAAGATTAGGAAACTTACCGAGTTTAAAGGTGATACCCTGGAACGTATCCACTCGCGTGGCCAGAAATGGCCACGTGAACGCGAACTTTTTATGTGTCAGTGTGATAGAAATGATTTTTAAACTGGCAATTTTAATCAAAAGTTTTCCTCAACTTGCTGCGCTTTTCGAATGAATGATGATTTTTGTCTACCTAAAAGTTTTTAAAGTTTGTATTCTCGCTTTTTCGCACTTTTAACTTTAGTCGTGACGAGCGGGTGCAAACTGGCAGGCTATTGTAGTCTTCGTATATTCATTAGTTTTGTCAACCTGATAGTGGTGATCAACATCACTGAGCAATCAAATATTAGGAGGCACAATGGTTCTTGTGCTAGCAATTCTTTAACACTAGTTTTCCTCAACTTTTGTAGCTTTCCTTGTCTACCGAGAAGCTTGGAAAGTTTGTATGTTTCTTTACCGGTGCTTTTAAATTTATTAAGGGGCTAGCTTGCGGTATAATTCACACGGCTATAGGCCTTTTTCAAAAATACCTTAATACTCTTTGTTGTCCCTCAAAAATTTTGCATTAGCATTGTTTTCAATTTCTCTTGGGGCAAAAGGCCTATTGTCTACTCATTCACTAGCCAGTTTTGTCATCGATTTGTCAAGTTTTAATCAAGTCGGCATTTTTTTTCTGAATGCGTCTAATTCAAGCTTTGTCTAATTGTTCATTGTTGAACTGAGTGCTGTTTTTCTCAATGTATTGTCAAGTCCCATGCTTATCCGCTAGTACTGTTTTCAACCAAGAGCTACGTTATGTAATTGAGCGAGTCGGCAAACTTTTCTCTTTGAATGTGACCAATCTATGCTTTGATTACCCATTGTTGCACACAGAGTGCGTGCTTTTCTCACATACAGTTTCAAGAAAAGATTTATCAAAAACATTTCTCACACTGGTTTGAATTTTAATCGAGCGACCGTATAAATGGAGACACCAATTTCAAGTTGATTTAACTGTGTTTAAAGCCAGAAACCTCCGTACCTTGCATTGCCTGCGGTGTAGTGAAGACCAAACTCAGCTAGGCGATCTCTGGTCTGGAATGAAGGTCAAGATTATCTTTTGCCTCCTCGAAAACAGCAGGTTTGTTCCTTGTTCAACTTTAACTTTTGGTTACGCTATCGGTTACTTCTTTTTCTGAATTAAATTACAAGTCAATTTAATGAAACGGTGATAAGCGTCCAAATTGCTTTAACGGTTCTTACTGGTTATTTTGCTGCGGAAAGAAATTAATGGTTAGACTTTACGTAACGGATTTTCTCTCATAATTCTGTCCTCTGAGTGTCATTCAATGTGACACCCGTAGTTACTCGTAAACATACATTGTCCCTTTGTTATGTTGGCTCGACGAATGTTGAACTGGAGGGACAATAATGTAATAAAGGTTTACGTGTAGTCAACAAGATAAAGGCGAGTAGCGATTGTTAGTGTCAAATAGCCTATTTTGTTGATGTCTATGTAGTTAGAACTTTTCGCTTTGATAAAAGAAGTATTCACTTCTGTAGACTACACTTTTAAAGTAAACTTCAAACGTTAAACAGTTTTTAATTACTCTGACTCAGACTATATGCTTTTGTATTTGACTAATCGTGACCTTATTAATTAATGTACGATTTAAAGGTAAATTATGCTTTTATGTCGCACAAACCGGATGCCGAAGAGTGCCTAGCTTGCACCGGGAGAGAATTATAATGCTTCCCGGGACGTTTCAGGCTGACATAAGATAATAGTCGACAAAGGGACAAGACAGATGTGAATAAAACTTAAGGGTAACGAGAAACCAGTTAAACAAGAAAATAAGGTTTATTCGAAGTGCAATTCTTAACAGGTCAGTACGGTAGTATTTACAACAACAAATAACGATTTCCATTTTTTAACAGGTACTGCCTGACCAGAAGGAAAAGAAGGACAATTTGCTTTACAGAAAAGTCTTCAAAATAACAATAAAAGTACTGCCACGGTCCTTGAGAAGGATATGCAGCCAACTCATTTGTGTGTCTGTCATTTATTCAGTATATACCAAACCTATGGTAAGTTCATTTTTTGAACAACACAGTCGGTTAGTCGGGTCTTCATGTAATTTTCCATTGTTTTAAACAGGTTATTTTTTACATAGATTTTAAGAACAGGTCGCTGAAGTGAAACAGAAGATCATTATTACAAATAATAACCTTCTGCTTGAATTCAGTGACCATAATAATAACCTGCCGGTTCTAAAACTATGGAAAAATACGCGCTCGGTCATTATTTTCAATAAGGGATCGAGGCTCAGCGATTAAGCTATATTTCTTTTCAAGTTGCATCTTCCTTTCAAATAATTTTGATGTAAGTTTTTTGGTCTCTCTGACGGTTCTGGTTTGGTATGTACACCAAGACAACTGCATGTTGTATTTAGTTATGAATAAATCCTCCTCAGGCATAAAAAGGAGAAATATTAGAAACTAAAAGAAGTTTACGCTATTGAATTTAGTAACGAAAGTTCGGTTTCGTAGAGCAAAACAAAACCTTACCCAGAGCTAAATTCCTTAGCGTGAACCAGCAACAAACAACTGAAATAAAAAAGAAAAAAAGTACACCAAAATACAGCAAGAGCATTACAAGAAAACATTATTCCAGAAACGGCCGAAAAAAAGAACCCAAAAGAACACAACAAACTCGAAAAGGTAGGTAAAAAAGGTAAGTAAAAAGGTAAGTTAACTCGTATGATTTTCTTATTTAGCCCTGGGGACTAAGTGCTCCGCCCAAGGGGGGAGGGCCCTGGGGACTAAGTGCTCCGCCCAAGGGGGGAGGGCCCTGGGGACTAAGTGCTCCGCCCAAGGGGGGGGGAGGGCCCTGGGGACTAAGTGCTCCGCCCAAGGGGGGGGAGGGCCCTGGGGACTAAGTGCTCCGCCCAAGGGGGGGGAGGGCCCTGGGGACTAAGTGCTCCGCCCAAGGGGGGGGAGGGCCCTGGGGACTAAGTGCTCCGCCCAAGGGGGGGGAGGGCCCTGGGGACTAAGTGCTCCGCCCAAGGGGGGGGAGGGCCCTGGGGACTAAGTGCTCCGCCCAAGGGGGGGGAGGGCCCTGGGGACTAAGTGCTCCGCCCAAGGGGGGGGAGGGCCCTGGGGACTAAGTGCTCCGCCCAAGGGGGGGGAGGGCCCTGGGGACTAAGTGCTCCGCCCAAGGGGGGGGGAGGGCCCTGGGGACTAAGTGCTCCGCCCAAGGGGGGGGAGGGCCCTGGGGACTAAGTGCTCCGCCCAAGGGGGGGGAGGGCCCTGGGGACTAAGTGCTCCGCCCAAGGGGGGGGAGGGCCCTGGGGACTAAGTGCTCCGCCCAAGGGGGGGGAGGGCCCTGGGGACTAAGTGCTCCGCCCAAGGGGGGGGAGGGCCCTGGGGACTAAGTGCTCCGCCCAAGGGGGGGGAGGGCCCTGGGGACTAAGTGCTCCGCCCAAGGGGGGGGAGGGCCCTGGGGACTAAGTGCTCCGCCCAAGGGGGGGGAGGGCCCTGGGGACTAAGTGCTCCGCCCAAGGGGGGGGAGGGCCCTGGGGACTAAGTGCTCCGCCCAAGGGGGGGGAGGGCCCTGGGGACTAAGTGCTCCGCCCAAGGGGGGGGAGGGCCCTGGGGACTAAGTGCTCCGCCCAAGGGGGGGGAGGGCCCTGGGGACTAAGTGCTCCGCCCAAGGGGGGGGAGGGCCCTGGGGACTAAGTGCTCCGCCCAAGGGGGGGGAGGGCCCTGGGGACTAAGTGCTCCGCCCAAGGGGGGGGAGGGCCCTGGGGACTAAGTGCTCCGCCCAAGGGGGGGGAGGGCCCTGGGGACTAAGTGCTCCGCCCAAGGGGGGGGAGGGCCCTGGGGACTAAGTGCTCCGCCCAAGGGGGGGGAGGGCCCTGGGGACTAAGTGCTCCGCCCAAGGGGGGGGAGGGCCCTGGGGACTAAGTGCTCCGCCCAAGGGGGGGGAGGGCCCTGGGGACTAAGTGCTCCGCCCAAGGGGGGGGAGGGCCCTGGGGACTAAGTGCTCCGCCCAAGGGGGGGGAGGGCCCTGGGGACTAAGTGCTCCGCCCAAGGGGGGGGAGGGCCCTGGGGACTAAGTGCTCCGCCCAAGGGGGGGGAGGGCCCTGGGGACTAAGTGCTCCGCCCAAGGGGGGGGGAGGGCCCTGGGGACTAAGTGCTCCGCCCAAGGGGGGGGAGGGCCCTGGGGACTAAGTGCTCCGCCCAAGGGGGGGGAGGGCCCTGGGGACTAAGTGCTCCGCCCAAGGGGGGGGAGGGCCCTGGGGACTAAGTGCTCCGCCCAAGGGGGGGGAGGGCCCTGGGGACTAAGTGCTCCGCCCAAGGGGGGGGAGGGCCCTGGGGACTAAGTGCTCCGCCCAAGGGGGGGGAGGGCCCTGGGGACTAAGTGCTCCGCCCAAGGGGGGGGAGGGCCCTGGGGACTAAGTGCTCCGCCCAAGGGGGGGGAGGGCCCTGGGGACTAAGTGCTCCGCCCAAGGGGGGGGAGGGCCCTGGGGACTAAGCGCTCCGCCCAAGGGGGGGGAGGGCCCTGGGGACTAAGCGCTCCGCCCAAGGGGGGGGAGGGCCCTGGGGACTAAGCGCTCCGCCCAAGGGGGGGGGGGGCCCTGGGGACTAAGCGCTCCGCCCAAGGGGGGGGGGGGCCCTGGGGTCTAAGCGCTCCGCCCAACGGGGGGGGGGCCCTGGGGACTAAGCGCTCCGCCCAAGGGGGGGGGGCCCTGGGGACTAAGCGCTCCGCCCAAGGGGGGAGGGCCCTGGGGACTAAGCGCTCCGCCCAAGGGGGGAGGGCCCTGGGGACTAAGCGCTCCGCCCAAGGGGGGAGAGCCCTGGGGGCTAAGCGCTCCGCCCAAGGGGGGAGAGCCCTGGGGGCTAAGCGCTCCGCCCAAGGGGGGAGAGCCCTGGGGGCTAAGCGCTCCGCCCAAGGGGGGAGAGCCCTGGGGACTAAGCGCTCCGCCCAAGGGGGGAGAGCCCTGGGGACTAAGTGCTCCGCCCAAGGGGGGAGAGCCCAACAGTTACAATCTTATTGGAGGTTAAGCTAAGGTACGACTAATTTGTGGAACTGCAGACCGTGGAACCGCCGAACCGGATTAGCTATTTAACCTAACGATATGGCTGTTTAATACAGCTGTTTTTAGTTAAAGTGATGAAATAATTAGTTACAATTAATTATAACATTGGTAGACTGTTCACAGTTCCCTTTTTCCCGTAAGATCGTCGAGATCGAGCGCTCACCATCACTGGCAGCCATTTTGTAATCGAATTCAAATGTACCACCGAGAGAGCGGGCCTCGGGGTTCCCAAACCATCCCCCGCCCTTTAAGTATAGTTTATGCTAGGCCCGGTGAAGAAAGCCGCCTATAGCGTTCGTTCTCGATAATCTTGCGGGAAAATAGAGGACTTTGAATAGTTTATAACACCATAACATTTTAATCGAGAGCTCTGGATCCGAACGGGAAGTCCCGTTAGAGAATTTTATGCTTGTTATAGTACGGAGGTAACGAGAGGTATATATTTAAACAAAGTAGCACAAAGTTTGGAGGACGAGAGAAGGTAGACGTGCTTGTGAAAAATAGATGATATTGAGCGAATGGCTGGGTGGTATTCGACAACTAGATTGATACGTGTGGGTGAGTCGCTTGTGCGAGTGTTTGTGATAGTAAGAACACGTTGTATCTCCTGGTTGAGTACTTAGGCATGGTTATTATGCGCGGCCGATGCATTTTGGGTCACGTGGCCCGGCCATTCGTCTCGGATTCGTCACCAAAATGCATTGACCGAGAGAGTCTGGCAAGACGCCGTACAGGGACTAGGCAAGAGGAGACCGAGATTGTACACAGGGATGTGAACCCCCTACCTTTTCAAATATTGAGAATTGACGGGGAAGGGATGATAGATGACGTCATAATGCACGGCACTTGACGTCATTTGGGAAAAAAAACCGCGCGAAAAACATGTTGTTGGAATTGTAACATTTGACCTAATTGGTTTACTTCCCACTTATCACATTTTTTCTTATATTTCAATGGCATGACGGAGTTTGTGAGGAAACGTTCGATGTTAACAGTATGATAGCTCAATCAACTCAAAATATTTTAAATTTCATTGTCAGAAAGATGAATCTATAAGAAATGGCATACTTCGGCGATTATCCGGGAGATTTCAGACTTTAATCTGGAGACCGCGATAAACGGTTCAAAATCTGGAGTCTCCCGGATTATCCTGGAGAGTTGACTGCCCTGGTACTGTACATCTCGTAGGGGGAACAGATACGTCGTATTCTCAGGGCAAAGCTGAATGGAAAAGCTCGTTTAGAGTATTAGGGGTGACATGATGAGCGGAAAAAGTACTGATGTTCAGCTGTAGGTTTAGTGAAAGAACAATTTCAATGATCCCAGTTGATCCCATACGATAATTGATGGACACCTTAAGGTAGAGAATGGAAAAAGATTTGAATAAGTAGTTTGATACAAATTTAACAGTGGGATGAAGGGTATTTTGGTAAGAGATAGAAAAATACATTTATAGTGAGAATGAATTTGAGGAGGTTGCAAAGATCGGGGTCGGCCAGGGTTTGGGGGTATACGGTATACAGGGGCTTTTTAAATCGGGTATACGGTATATTGCAGCTTAAATACGGGTATTCGGTATATCACTTTCTTTGAATTTCAGGTATAAAGTATACCTGGGTGTAATTTTGGGTATTTTTGGGCATTTTGGCGAATTTTTTTCGGGTATACTAGTATACCACTACCCCCCCTGGCCGACGCTGAAAGATTCCGTGTGTATGGTGTGGACTAGTAAGGGTCACTAGAAGAGGGAGACTATATGTTGCCTACCATGAGCTACTGCAGAGAAATGGTCAGCGGTTTGTTTCCGAGTGTCCGGAGGGTAGGTACTTCATGTATGGGGACATATATTGTACCGCTTTTACCTAATTAACTTATAACTTCACTCTTTCTGCTTGGTTCCTTGTTGCCTTGAAGCTTTGTTCTCTGTTAACTTGTTGCTCTGTTTCCTTGTTTACTAGTTACTCTGTTTCCTTGTTTCCTTGTTACCTTGTAACCTTGTTTCCTTGTTACCTAGTTACTCTGTTACCTTGTTACCTTGTTACCTTCTTACTCTGTTACCTTGTTACCTTGTTACCTTGTTGCTCTGTTACCTTGTTACCTTGTTACTCTGTTACCTTGTTACCTTGTTACTCTGTTACCTTGTTACCTTGTTACTCTGTTACCTTGTTACTCTGTTACCTTGTTACCTTGTTACTCTGTTACCTTGTTACTCTGTCACCTTGTTACCTTGTTACTCTGTTACCTTGTTACCTTGTTACTCTGTTACCTTGTTACTCTGTTACCTTGTTACCTTGTTACTCTGTTACCTTGTTACCTTGTTACTCTGTTACCTTGTTACCTTGTTACTCTGTTACCTTGTTACCTTGTTACTCTGTTACCTTGTTACTCTGTTACTCTGTTACCTTGTTACCTTGTTACTCTGTTACCTTGTTACCTTGTTACTCTGTTACCTTGTTACCTTGTTACTCTGTTACCTTGTTACCTTGTTGCCTTGTTACTCTGTTACTTTGTTACCTTGTTACCCTGTTACCTTGTTACTCTGTTACCTTGTTACCCTGTTACCTTGTTACTCTGTTACATTGTTAGTCTGTTACCTTATTACTCTATTACCTTGTTACCTTGTTACCTTGTTACCTTGTTACTCTGTTACCTTGTAACCTTGTTACTCTGTTACCTTGTTACCTTGTTACTCTGTTACCTTGTAACCTTGTTACTCTGTTACCTTGTTACCTTGTTACTCTGTTACCTTGTTACCTTGTTACTCTGTTACCTTGTTACCTTGTTACTCTGTTACCTTGTTACCTTGTTACTCTGTTACCTTGTTACTCTGTTACTCTGTTACCTTGTTACCTTGTTACTCTGTTACCTTGTTACCTTGTTACTCTGTTACCTTGTTACCTTGTTACTCTGTTACCTTGTTACCTTGTTGCCTTGTTACTCTGTTACTTTGTTACCTTGTTACCCTGTTACCTTGTTACTCTGTTACCTTGTTACCCTGTTACCTTGTTACTCTGTTACATTGTTAGTCTGTTACCTTATTACTCTATTACCTTGTTACCTTGTTACCTTGTTACCTTGTTACTCTGTTACCTTGTAACCTTGTTACTCTGTTACCTTGTTACCTTGTTACTCTGTTACCTTGTTACCTTGTTACTCTGTTACCTTGTAACCTTGTTACTCTGTTACCTTGTTACCTTGTTACTCTGTTACCTTGTTACCTTGTTACTCTGGTACCTTGCTACCTTGTTACCTTGTTACCTTATTACCTTGTTACTCTGTTACCTTGTTACCTTGTAACCATGTTACCATGTTACCATGTTACCTTGTTACTTTGTTACCTTGTTACCTTGTTACCTTGTTACCTTGTTACCTTGTTACCTTGTTACCTTGTTACCTTGTTACTCTGTTACCTTGTTACCCTGTTATCTTGTTTTCCTGTTGCCTTGTTACTCTGTAACCTTATTACTCTGTTACCTTGTTACCTTGTTACTTTGTTACCTTGTTACCTTGTTACTCTGTTACCTTGTTACCTTGTTACTCTGTTACCTTGTTACCTTGTTACCTTGTTACTCTGTTACCTTGTTACCTTGTTACACTGTTACCTTGTTACTCTGTTACCTTGTTACTCTGTTACTCTGTTGCCTTGTTACCTTGTTTCCTTGTTACCTTGTTACTCTGTTACTCTGTTACCTTGTTACCTTGTTACCTTGTTACTCTGTTACCTTGTTACGTTGTTACTCTGTTACATTTTTACCCTGTTACCTTGTTACTCTGTTACCTTAGCTTTTTACCGTGTTACTCTGTTACCTTGTTACCTCTTACTTTGTTAATCTGTTAGTCTGTTACCTTGTTACTCTGTTCCGTTGTTACCTTGTTACCTTATTACCCTGTTACCTTGTTACTATGTTACCGTGTTACCTTGTTTCTCTGTTGCCTTTTTACCTTGGTACTCTGTTACCTTGTTACCGTGTTACTCTGTTACCTTGTTACCTTGTTACTCTGTTTCCTTGCTACCTTCGTTTTACCTCGTTAGTCTGTTACCTTGTTGCTTCGTTACGTTGTTACTCTGTTACCTATTACCTCAAGATATCTAGGAATGTGTGTAGACGTAATAGGTCACATGCACACTTGTCAGAGTTAAAGCGCACTTGCTATTGAGATGCCTAGAACGCCGGGATCAGTCAGTACCAGATTGTGGTAATGTTTAACTTCCCCCGCGGCCTTGTTTGACGGTTTGTATGGTATGGCGTGGCAGTGCGTAAAGAACTGTAAAAGAAAAAAAAAATGCGATATATATGTCCAGGAACGATCTTGTTAGCAAATTCTCTCCGCAATTTTTGCAAAGAAAATAATTCACAGAAAATTTTGTGAGACAATCACTTGCAAATATCGCATGAGTAGAAAAACCAGTAAAACAAAATTTTAGACTTGGAAAAAAATCGCAGAAGTAACAAGGATTTTTCCTGCTACCTAAAAACACTGAAAAGGTAAGAAATATCGCAAAAATAGCAAGAATGACAAATTTAAAAAATTCTAGACTTACAAAGAAAAATGGTTAAGAAGGGCCTCCAAAAGCCCTCAAATCTCGCAAAAATCGCAAAACTAACAAGGATTTTTCTTGCTATGTGAAGAGATTGAGTACTTGAAATATCGCAATAGCAAGAATAAAAAAATTAAATAAATTCTAGACTTAGAGAGAGAAAAGGCCAAGAAGGTGAATTCTTTTCACAAATTCTTTTTTTTTTCGATTTATGGGAAAATTTGAGGCCTTCTCGTGGCCCTTCATTGTCTTAATCTTTTCACATAGCAAGAAAAATTTCTTGTTAATTTTGCGATCTTTGCGAAATTTGCGGACTTCTCGAAGTCCGTCTAGGCCTTTCTTCTTTCTAAGTCTAGAATTTTGTTAAATTGGTATTTTTGCAATTTTTGCCATACTTGTTACTCAATCTTTTCACACACCAAGCAATTTTCTTTAAATCTTTTTAGTTAAAATTGCAAGAAGAATTTGCTAGCAAGATGGGCGGGACTATTACTAGATCAGTGGTACAAGTTGTGTAGATACGTCAAAGAATACCGTTATAGACTTGATAGGTAGTCGCAGGCAGTGAAGTTGGAACAGCGAAGGTGTATCGCCATCAAAATTTATTTGTGTCGGTGACCTATACTAGCGACAGCAGCGTTTTTATTACTTGCGAATTAAGGAAACTATATAATAGGCTATCGCAATACGCTACTCTGCTTGTTATAAAAGAAAGAACTAACAATTCATGCAGCTGCTGGACAACCTGTTTAATACTTTCTAATGATCCACGGATGATAATGATAACAATGATAAAAGGCCGACGAACAAGGCTTTAAATTGACATAGCCTATCATGTTCAAGTTCATAAGTTCTTCCTCCATGTTTTGTAAAGTCTTGACTTAGTAGTTAGGGACAAGAAATATAAATTAAGAAACTAACAACGTTACAGGGCATATAATCACCTTTGATTCTTAGGAGTGGTTATTTCTACACTTACTGGAGATTTACCTTTGTGTACTTTTACGTTTGTATTCCGTCGGTTAAATCATGAAATTGTTACTCTAATTCTCAAACCTTCAATATACAACCAAGAGCCATAATGGGATTGGATACAACCCAAAACAAGGAGACCGTCATGACAACCATTTTTGTTTTAATCTTTATTTTTCAACCGATTAAATTAAAAGAAAAAACATAATTCAGTAACTGTTAAAAAACGACAAATTTTTGATATCCTTAATTTTCCTGAATAATGAAACTTCTTAATTACACGTTTCATGGAGAAAACTGTCGTACGTTTTCTTGCTCACTTTTTTTCTTCACTTCCGCTCATGTTCACCTTGCATTGGTGGCCGCTAGCATTTCTCATTTTCTTACCGCCGCCATAAAATCTTTATGTAGTTCTTCCAACAAAAAAATGTCTCCTTTGTTTTTTTATCTCTCGCTCTAGATCTCTGTCGCCCTTTTTCTCGTTGAGCCTCGCTGGCCTGCAGACTACTTTCTATTTTTTCTCTGTCTTTTTCTTGCTCTATATTCCAAATCTGTGGACATGACAGTTAATCTAAGCTCAGTACTTTAGAAAACACGGATACAGAGAGAATTCCCGCTTTCCGTTTCCGTGTTCATTGAATCTTCAGTTGTCTCTGCTTCACAAGGGGCAGGTAGCTATACGATTTCTCGTCAAAAATAACATCGAGTTGCATTTGGGTTGACAATTAATCCAAGCTTAATACTTAAGAAAACACGGATACAGAGGGAATTTCCGCTTTCCGTTTTCGTGTTCTTTGACTCTTTAGTTGTCTCTGCTTCACAAGACGCGGGTGGCTACGCGATTTCCCGTCAAAATAATCTCGAGTTGCATTTGGGTTGCCATACCTGTTGATTGAGTTATTCACATTGGTATGCCTGTGGTGCGGACGAACGGTCGGTGTACGGTCACGTGATTTCCATATTTTCGCGGATGGGTAGTTTGCCATATTTTCTTACCCATGGTGCTCCTTCCTTATAGCCGCAAAAGTTACAATCAATTCAGATATAATAATTTGGCATATAAGGTGATCCACAGTTAATGTAAAAAATGAAAACGGTGTTGAAAGAAAAAAGAGAAAAAACGATTTTGTTTTGATTTGCATAATGAAAAGTGATCAGATATCAGTTTCATTGCATAAACCTTAATGTTGAACGTAACAGGTCTGACCTCGAGATCAGGCAAAGCCAAGAGTTGGCAGTTAGGTCTGACGTTAGGGTTTGTACAACTGACTTCTGGAAGTCTCAAAAAAAACTTGAAGACTAAATCGGTATATGGAGGAAACCAGCCTGGAGTTATCTGGTATTTAATGCAAAACTGAACTGATCTACATTAGTTACTCGATTTCCTCGTGTTGTGCGATTTTCAACGATTGTCTCAATAACAGATAAGGTATGATTAAAAAACGAATGCAATAAAACTTCAGCCTCACTTGTGTGTGTGGTATTGACTAAAACTATCCAAACGTTATACCCGTTGTAGCACCCTGCCCCGTTGTTAAGCCATTTTAAAAGGGCTCCTTAAGACTCAGCGTTTTATGCAAAATATCTGATCGTAAAAATATTGCCCAGACATTTCGCTTACATTTTTTGGAAAATCATGATAAAAGTATAACAGCCAAAAGAAACTATAAAAGGCTTCAGGTGCTATAGCATTGAGACACAGGGCCTTCGTCATTGACTAAGCGCTGTTCTCAAAAAAGGAAACTTTTGTTGATTTCCGTCAAAGAGAAAAAAATGTACCAAATAAAGCTGATTGCTGCTAATTACCATAAACGAAAAACGAATTGTAATGCAAGCCATTCAACCACGACCATACTCCAAAAGAACGCGTCCAATCGGGAAAAACCAATTGCGACTTGTCATACAAAAATAAACTAAAATTTAGACAACAGGGTAACAGAGTAACAAGGTAACAGAGTAACAACAAGGCAATAGTGTACAAGGTAACAAGGTAACAGAGTAACAGAGTAACAAGGTAACAAGGAAACAAGGTAACAAGGCAACAGAGTAACAGAGTAACAAGGTAACAGAGTAACAACGTAACAAGGTAACAGAGTAACAAGGTAACAAGATAACAGAGTAACAAGGTAACAAGGTAACAAGGTAACAGAGTAACAAGGTAACAAGGTAACAGAGAAACAAGGCAACCAGGTATCAAGGCAACAAGGTAACAAGGTAACAGAGTAACAAGGTAACAAGGTAACAAGGTAACAAGGTAACAGAGTAACAAGGTAACAAGGTAACAGAGTAACAAGGTAACAAGGAAACAGAGTAACAACGTAACAAGGTAACAGAGTAACAAGGTAACAAGGAAACAGAGTAACAAGGTAACAAGGTAACAGAGTAACAAGGTAACAAGGTAACAGAGTAACAAGGTAACAAGGTAACAGAGTAACAAGGTAACAAGGAAACAAGGTAACAAGGCAACAGAGTAACAGAGTAACAAGGTAACAAAGTAACAACGTAACAAGGTAACAGAGTAACAAGGTAACAAGGTAACAAGGTAACAGAGTAACAAGGTAACAAGGAAACAGAGTAACAAGGTAACAAGGTAACAGAGTAACAAGGTAACAAGGTAACAGAGTAACAAGGTAACAAGGTAACAGAGTAACAAGGTAACAAGGAAACAAGGTAACAAGGCAACAGAGTAACAGAGTAACAAGGTAACAGAGTAACAACGTAACAAGGTAACAGAGTAACAAGGTAACAAGATAACAGAGTAACAAGGTAACAAGGTAACAAGGTAACAGAGTAACAAGGTAACAAGGTAACAGAGAAACAAGGCATCCAGGTATCAAGGCAACAAGGTAACAAGGTAACAGAGTAACAAGGTAACAGAGTAACAAGGTAACAAGGTAACAGAGTAACAAGGTAACAAGGTAACAGAGTAACAAGGTAACAAGGAAACAGAGTAACAAGGTAACAAGGTAACAGAGTAACAAGGTAACAAGGTAACAGAGTAGCAAGGTAACAAGGTAACAGAGTAACAGAGTAACAAGGTAACAAGGAAACAAGGTAACAAGGCAACAGAGTAACAGAGTAACAAGGTAACAGAGTAACAACGTAACAAGGTAACAAGGTAACAGAGTAACAATGTAACAAGGTAACAGAGTAACAAGGTAACAAGGTAACAGAGTAACTAGGTAACAAGGAAACAGAGTAACAAGGTAACAGAGTAACAAGGTAACAAGGTAACAGAGTAACAGAGTAACAAGGTAACAAGGTAACAGAGTAACAAGGTAACAAGGTAACAGAGTAACTAGGTAACAAGGAAACAGAGTAACAAGGTAACAGAGTAACAAGGTAACAAGGTAACAGAGTAACAAAGTAACAAGGTAACAAGGTAACAGAGTAACAAGGTAACAAGGTAACAGAGTAACAAGGTAACAAGGTAACAAGGTAACAGAGTAACAAGGTAACAAGGTAACAGAGAAACAAGGCAACCAGGTATCAAGGCAACAAGGTAACAAGGTAACAGAGTAACAAGGTAACAAGGTAACAAGGTAACAGAGTAACAAGGTAACAAGGTAACAGAGTAACAAGGTAAAAAGGTAACAGAGTAACAAGGTAACAAGGTAACAGAGTAACAAGGTAACAAGGTAACAAGGTAACAGAGTAACAAGGTAACAAGGTAACAGAGTAACAAGGTAACAAGGTAACAGAGTAACAAGGTAACAAGGTAACAGAGTAACAAGGAAACAAGGAAACTAGGTAACAAGGTAACAAGGAAACAGAGTAACTAGGAAACAAGGAAACAGAGTAACTAGGAAACAAGGAAACAGAGCAACAAGTTAACAGAGAACAAAGCTTCAAGGCAACAAGGAACCAAGCAGAGAGAGTGAAGTTATAAGTTAATTAGGTAAAAGCGGTACAATATATGTCCCCATACATGAAGTACCTACCGTCCGGAGGTGTCAACAAAACGTTAGTCGCGGTGGAACTCTTTCGTGAAGAAATGGTGAAAGAATTGTTGGAAATTGCATCGAAGGGTGATGTTGAAAGGTTAAGGGAACTATTTGAAGATCCAGAAAGTTTGTATTCCACGGATCCATCGCAGGCGTTGAACAAAAGAGATGCAGAAGGTAAATCCGCGCTGGATATTGCTGCCATGTTGGGTCGGAAAGAAATGGTTCGAGAGCTTCTAGAACGTGGAGCAGACATTAATAGCCAAACCAAGAGAGGTACGGGACAAACTTAGTTCTTACGAAGAAAGCATTTAATTTATGGTTCGATGTTTTAAATGTGTAATTGCAGCTGTCTGATATTATGGGGTAATACGCGGTCATGTTGAAACGTAGACCATGCAGACTGCAGACTGTAGACTATGCAGACCGTGCAGACTGTGCAGGCTGAGTGTTGTTTTTTTACTTTTACCTTAATTTTCTAGTAAAATTTCTACTATAGTTTCCTGCTTCCTCTCATTATGTGCAATGTGCATCACCATCATATGTGCACTGATGTGTACCTGCAAGGGTCATGGGTCTGGGTAGGAAATGAGAAAATCACAGGCTCATGTTTACGGCAGATGTAAAAGCAGTTTCGCGTGCTTTTAGCTGCTTTCACGTAGGAGCAAGCACGATGGAGGAAGGTAAGCTGTTTCTTTCTGTAACTGTATTATATTGCCACGATTATTTATTTTTTTAGTAGAAGAAGCTTTTTCAGGTTAAGTGACTAAAACCCTTATCGGCTTGCTACAACGGCTACGAGAGAGACATTTCCTCAATTTCCTTGATTATTGATGATCCTCTATGGTTTCACTCTGTAATTAAAACCGGTACTGCCGTCATTTCTTCAAATCTTACAGATACCGGTGTCAAGGCCCATCTCTCAAACCGAGACGTTTGAGAGATGGGCCTTGCTTGTAAATAAGTCAACGGTATATCTACCTTAAAATAAATATTCTGATTTCCACGTGTTTGGCGGTTCCGTAAGCATCAGAATTAAGAGAAGAAGGGCAGCGACTTGCAACTTCTCACAGATAATATTCAATGAAATTAAGACAAAATATACCTAAAATACACGGCGGGGGATCTAGTTCAATGCGCATTAAAACCCCCTCCACATCTTCAAGTTGTACAAATAATACATTTGTTACTAATGAACTATTTAGTTCTGGAGCTGCCTAAACAAGAACCATGATACTCGAACAAGATTGTCGGTTTCAAACCACTACCACTTATTGGCGTGAATGCATGGAGCAAATATAATTGTCGCTCCCCGAGTGAAAACCCGCCCAGAAGGACACTCTTGATCGAATCGAATAAAAAAAATACATAAACAAGTCTTACGCGAATCTTCCGAGCTAACAACGATGACATCGGTATCTGTAAGATTTGAAGGAATGACGGCAAGTCACCGGTTTGAATTACAGAGTGAAACCAAAGACGATCATCAACAATCAAGGAAATTGAGGAAATGTCTCTCTTGTAGTCGTTGTAGGAAGCCGAAAAGGGTTTTATTTCAGGTCACTTAACCTGTAAAAGCTTCTTCTACTAAAAAAATTTAAATAATTGTGGCAACGTAATACAGTTAAAGAAAGAAACAGCTTACCTTCCTCCACCGTGCTCACTCCTTCGAGAAACTATAGTGAAAATTTTACTAGAAAATTAAGGTACAAGTAAAAAAAATAACACTCAGTCTGCACAGTCTGTACAGTCTGCACGGTCTGCACAGTCTGCAGTCTGCAGTCTGCATGGTCTGCGTTTCAACATGACCGACCCCATAGCCTGCGAGCAAGCTCTCCTCTTTGGGCGAGAAAAGTGAGTCTGGCGAGAACGCGCGAGCGAGTGGCGAAGCCGTGAGGGGCAGAGGAAAAGAGAGCTTGCAACGATCTGTCATAAAATTTCATTTGTACTTCGCCCAGACCAAGGGAAATACCATTGGCTGAGAAATGATGTTCCGAAAAACAAAGTTGATTGATAACAGGCCAAGCTGGCACCCCCTTCACCTGTGTGACAAGTTTGGTTCTCAGGGGGATCACGAGAACTTGTTTCAGCCCTCAAAGCAGACGAGGGGGCTCATTTGATTTAGTTCTTGCAAAGAGAATATTGCCAGGCGAGGATAAGTCGGACCGATTTTATAGTTCTTGTGGAAGGAAAATGAAAACCCTTCATCAGTTAAATTCGTTTGTGTCAAGCGCCTTGTTTAATTGAAAACGAGAAGAGTGAAAGTAAAGAGAGATTCAAGCGCCCGGTTCAAGTGCTTCCTCCTTATGTTGGTTTCTTTGCACGACTGAATTCCACTGGGTAGAAAAATTCAGAAACATATACTTGACAGTGTAGCTGTGTAGCTTAACTGTAAAGAAGGACCGTGAAGAGAAAGAGTTGCCGCGTAGTAACTGGAGTACAACTTGAGAGAACTAATTCCAGGAATATGCTATTCTCCAGTTCCGGAACGGACAAATATATACCGGCGGTAATGTTTTTGTTGGTAATTGCGACAACTTTTCAAAAGTAAATGAAACGAGAATCAAAGTATTTAGTTTTCATCCAAGCAGACACGTTGAAGTTCGATGTCCCCATGGAAAAAAAAAGCGTATCAGTGATTAATAACAATGCTTTAGATGCTGTTGCGAGAGCGATTTATAAATAGATAATTCTACGCACCCTTGGCTGTCTAAACTTGACAGGAGTTTGTAACTTTTCTAATCGGCGGGATGTTTGCGGTGACAGTTTTCATGCTTTGCGGAGTCCCGGGGTTTTCCAGGGTGGAAATGAAAATTTATGAGCGATCGTTGCAAGCTCTCCTTTCCTTAATGAGTAAAGCATATACCCGTTTTCACCCAATACGGCGCCAAAACCCTACCTTACCCTAAGTGAAAAGTAACACAGATAAAATCGAACAACATTTCAGTGTTGTACATGTTGTGACACCGTTTTCAAGTTCAAAAAGTATCTGGTAGATAAAATGTCAGAAAATGTCATATTTTCTAAAGCATGTTGAGATTAACATTATAAATTGTGATCTAGAAGCTTTTCACTATTAATTATTATTATTCTCTTTATTAATAATAATAACAATAATAATAATAATAATAATAATATTATTATTATTATTATTATTACTATTATCAACAATTCTCTATCATTATCACAACTGTACTTCACTATGATGATTAACAAAACATTAATAGAGGATATTACTTGGCTGCACAGAGATGTCAAAAATTATTTCTATTCCTGATCTGACACCTGGTATTTCATTTGTGTTTATACAATAAGAATCTCTTTTTAAAGTTTGAAACCAAAAAAAACCCAGCCCATTTCCTCTTAGTCAAGACTGTTATTCCCAAACTGGGTGACATATATTCTGTTTTTTTTAATAAGAAACAACCAAATGACCTAACTAAAATACAAGGTTATTTTTCGTCAGAAACGGCATGTTGCACAGATAGAAGTTGGCGTCTTTCAGTTTAAAGGGGATCAACGAAAACAGCTAATTATACCTGAATATGCTTCAAGGAAGCTCATCACTAAATTGAAGCTTCTGCAGGGGTGGTGGGGGTGGTGGTTTATTGTACCTTGTGGCTCAATGATTTAATCTACAGCATCCTGATAAAGTCATGATATCTTAATAACAGGTTACACAGCTTTGCATAGAGCAGCAACGTGGGGGCATCCAGACTGTCTGAAAGTGTTAATAACAAATGGTGCAGATTTGCAGATCTGTAATGTACATGGTGAGAGAGCAAGAGAGGCAGCTGCGAGGTATCAAAAAGACAGCTGTGTTGATTATCTGGACCGTGCAGGTAGTACACTTTCTTGTTACTGTTAATCTTGAGATTGCTGAGTTTGTCAACCTGGTTTCCAGGGTTCTCTCCTACGTCCCTACGGAGCAAGCAAGAGAGAGAGACCCTGGTTGGGTCTGGTCATGTGTCTCCAGAACAAAATTAATTCTGAGGGACGAGTCCTTTGTCTCTCTGTTTTACGTCTGGCTCATTTTCACCGTTCATACAATCATCGTAAGAGCAAGATAGATTTGCTAACCCTACAACTGTAACTGAAACCATGGGATATTTCTGCCCAAACAGAACTGCCACTAGATAAACAATCGAATTTTTTACCAGGGAAGAAAGCAAAACCTCGTGTTGTCGCGGTTTAACGGGCAACATCAATCACTAAAATCTGTTATCTTGATTTCTACACAAGCGTGTAGATGTTTATATTGAAGGGAAAATCCCTGTATGTTAAACTTGCTTTGAAAGTATCAGTGTTCGCCTGACAGTGGCTGGTGGTAATGGGCCGAATCAGTATACTGCAAAACCTACACCATTAGTGGTCTTAGTGGTTCGGTGTGACAAAAAATAGCGGGGAATTTATATTACACTTACTGAATGGTCAAAATAATAATTATTTGAGATCTAGTGACTTTACGGAAAGCTATAATCTGAAATGAAATGTCAGCTTTCTCTACCCCCTATCCTTTGTTATGATGAGCAATAGAAAAATGGATCGCTTTTGGTGGTAAATAGAGATATATAGTGCGTACCTACAAATGCAGAGAATGACCACAACGCGACAGATGACAACAGGAAATCTTGCAGTATAAACAGAGACAAAACAGACAACCTAACCCTCCAAGCGAAAGGCTTTCTAGTAAATGGCCCAGTGATTTCTTAAAACCCTCTAAAGCATACCTAACCCTCAAGAAAATTAACAAAAGGAACAATAAACGGTTGGTGGTCGTACAAGCCATATTTTTATTTTTTAACAAAGATGCTTACAACCGATGATCCTATTGATTTTAAACGATGACAAAGAAACGGAAAGACACAAAGCTGTAGATAGAAAATACTCTTTCAAGATTTTGTTTACCTCTTTTCATTTGAACAATCAAACTGCGTCTGGGGAGCGTATTCTCTCCTCCTGTTGCTTTGACCTATTTAATTCATTTCTAAGGTCGGTGAGGATGACGACACTTGATACATCTTTTCATCACATTTTGGAAGTGCTTGATCGTAGTCTTGAAAACACATGCATTTGTTTTTTAATGTGGCCTGCACAACATAGAAATGACAATTCAAATCCAGTCCGTTTCGGTATGAATACCACTGCCTAAATCATTTTTGATTGCACAAGCGGTGAATATGCGATTTCCTCTGCATGTACCATGAAGAGGAAAGCATTCCCGATAGATTAACATCCAGATATTCTGCAGTTTGTTACGCTTTCATTGTCAAATGATTTTGTGAATTATTTTTGGCATTCAAGGTTTTGTCTTGACTAGTCTGGGAACTATGAAAAACATGACAAGGTAAGGTACACAGTCTCATGGCTGTACTTTGACTGACCCATCTATGCTATGTGGAGACAAATCTCACACTTACAGTACCTATCCTCCCCCAAATTGTGTGTTTGTAATCTCCCAGATTCTGGGAGACACGTGACCAGACCTAACCAGGGTCTCTCGACGGGTAGGAGAGAGAACCTGGGAATGAGGTTGCTAAGTTTGTGTGGTTATTAGGTCACACCAGAGACCAGGCAGCATCCCGGCTAGGTAAAGTTATTCCCTTGCCTATTCACTCCTTGTCAAAACACAAGAATGTAAAGCATAATAATTTACCACAGGGCTCATGCCCTCATTATGCTTAAAACATTCACAATAGAAATTCCAGTAACCACCCATCCTCAGAGACCCAGGACCAGAGAGATAGTATTTTGAAATGAGGAGTTTATATCAAACTGAAAGTTTCCTGACTGACATTTCTTTGGTGGATGAACCAGACAACTATGGCAAGACAATAGCCATTGTGTACAAACATACAAAAATTAAAGAACTCAAGAGATGCTGTTCGCCTATTGGGCACAATAATACAAAGCATTCTTTGTGCCCAATCAGGAGCCAGCATTCGCTTGACCATTTCGAAATGTTCCGTTCAGATCCTTTACCCAGGCGCTCTTTCTCCCATGCTTGAAAACCTTCTACGCGCCTTTTCTCCCCGCCCAACTGACTCCCCCTGCGTCTCCGAGGATGGTAGCCACTCAACTGGATATACAATATGTCCATTAGCGTGCCAGTTGTTATGTCATCAGTTTTAATAATAACAGAACGACACCTTGATTTTCGTTCCTTTTTGAAAGTGCTTCAAAGTTACTGAATGTTTGCATGTCTTTTTTGCTTTAGTAGACAAACATGTCACTGAACTTTGTTTCCCTATTGTTTGCTTAGTTTTAAAAAAATAGTGTATGCAAAAAATGTCCACTTTGCTAGCGGCATTCTTTGCAATTTTTTTTCATGCATCAGAAACAAAAGAAACCTTCAACTTGTGTTTTGTGTGGTGGGAAGAGATTCTTCAATCTGTGGCCATAATGAAAACGATTTTGTCAAACAGGTTAGAGGAAACTGAGAAGACCATATAAAGTTGACCCAAAAGTTTCAATGAAAGCCTTTTTTGAAACCAACCAATACTACATATATTTAGTCTAGTGTTTGCAGAATAGTAGTGATAGTATTTTATTACTATAATTTTGCTTTTTCTAGAAGCACAGCAAGCCCTGTTATCTGTCATAACCTCCATGAAGGACACCATATCTGATCCAGAGAAGCATATGGGCCGATTTACTCGAGAGGACAAGGTTTGTGTTATCGGCAGTTAGATTTTTTTTTGTCTTCCCAATTTTTTGCACATCAGGTGGGTAGAAGGAGCTGTGGACAAGATTGTCATGCTCCAAAAAAAACTATAAGCTCCCCCTACCCAACTGAAGGAGTTCTGTCAGAGGGTTGTCCAATCTGAGAAAGGGGGTACTCCCTGTAATAGCCTATATAGGGAGACCTTTCCCAAAAGGGGTAACTTTTTTAAACTTCAGGTATATAAAAGGGTAGGGGAATATGTCTTTTTGGTTTGTACATAGAGTTTCGTAAGGTTTTGCAAGACATTTTTTTGTAAAATCTTGTGTCCTTTTTTCTTGACAGTTGAGTGGAAATAGATTCTGTGATGAAAAGAATGACTGGTTGGAATCGCATAAAGAGAATGCCACAGTTGAAGAGATCAACAAACAAAAACGTGAACTTGAGGAGCTGTTAAAACCTATTTTGAGCAAACTAGATGATTCAGGTAACTTTTTCCTAATAAAAGTAATATTTTCAAAGCTTTTTTATGACTTAAAACCTAGTAAGTTGTTGGAATGGATAAAACGAAGAAAAGTAGAAAAGAAAAAATTAATGTTTAAATAAATAAAGGAAGATACATTTTCCTTTTTTTCTGTCATTGTTAATTTTCTGTCGATTTATTCTTGCGCTAGTTACGATTACACAGATACATCTTTAGACCTTCATGAGCGAACATGTATTTAAATTTGGGGAATAATGAAGCTGTGCAAAGTGATTTGTCAACTGATCAATGAAGTGGATTCTCAAGTAGCTATTATATAGAGACCATTTGTAAACCAAAGTTGTTAATCAAATCAAACATAGGGGTAGATTTCACTAAAGAACGTTTAATATAGCGTATTTTTTAAATAGTCAGAACTCGTGGGCTATAAAATACCATGGGAGAATAATTTCGTACACTCAATTATATAAAAAAGCTAATCCGATTTCTTGTAAATGATATAAATTACCTCAGGTGCAATTGTATCCAAGGCAACTGGCCATTCTCGGCGTTAACCGGCCGGTTCACTGGCCTGGAGGTTTGTACGAAATCTTTTCAAAATAATTTTCACTTGGGCACTGATAAAAATTTCTGTGACTGCACATTGCAATATTTAGTCACTTAAGTGTTTATGTTAATGCAACAAATCGTTTTTATGTTGGTGTTATTGCACTATAAGAAAGTTTTATAGGACTTGTTAGCCTTTTAAATAAAACTTAAGCACAGTGGTAATTGAGGGGCTATTTACATGGAAGGAGGAAGATCCTTAATAGAACACAGTTCATTCTAGCGTCATATGACTGTTTTCTATATTCGGTTAATATACAAAGGGTTGTAGTAGTCGCTAGCGCTGGGATCTTCCTACTGTGGTACGAGGATCTTCTTAACTGAGAGGTAGGAAGATCTTAGTACTAGGGACAAACCAGACAAAAATGGCAGTGAGTCGTTCAGTGGCTAATCACGGCAATAAGGGCCGACCATTTCGTTTGGCGATACTACGAGGTGATTATGGTGATAATTCTGCTGAAAGGTGGTTGTTAACGTCAGTAAAGAGAGCAGAAAGGTCCAAATTGCCTTTTTGTTTTTTGCCGCCCGCCATTTTTAATTCCTTCGCGATCCTTCTCTACTTGGGCACCACACGGACCAAAATTTCTGCATGTAAACCCAACGAAAAGTTGTTCTGCCATCTTGGATCTTTCTGGTACGAGGATGTTCCTCCCTCCATGTTTACAGCCCCTTAGACTGAAGTCCGATTCTGTCCAACTGGACTTAAGACTTTCGTAGTCTACGTCTGTTTTTCGTCAGACGAATTATAAAGAAAAGATTGGATGAGTCCGATTTGTTTTTAGGAAAATTAAACTGAGTGAATCAAGTTCCAGTTGAACTCGCCCTGTATAAAGATTTTAACTAGAACTTGATTATAGTTTTATACATGTAGTAAGTCAACTTGCTCTTCAATTTGTTTGTTTGTTTTGAAAACAGATGAGGATTTTTTCGGCAAGGAACCCAAGACTGGAAAAAGATGAGAGTTTCATTCAACTACGCGGGCACGCGAGTCATGGTTGTTTTGTTGGCAAGTGCCTTCCCTTGGAAAAAGAATGGCATGTTGTAAGCAGTTATCGTAGAGGGTCCCGAACAGGGCTCGGTCTTCAGTCGCGTCATTCTGACCAAATCTTCGCCCAATCCTGTAATTCCGACCGTTTCTGTCGGCCAATCGCGACCCGGAAAATAAGTTTTAGTTCCCGTTTCCGAAAAACCTCCGCGTTGGGGACCCTCATCGTAGTGCACCGGAACGGCGCAAGAAATGTCAATCTAGAGATTGTAATCACAGGACCACCGCACATGAATTTTTTTCTGTGCAAGTGTTTGCTCATGGGTCTTTTTAGGTGTTTAGGCGGGAGAGGGATAAACTGAAATACCATCACAGCTCATGCACGACGTGATGAACCAATCAGGGCTCACAACAACGTGAATGCAAAGCGCGGAAAAGTCAATAGGTAGTTTAAGATAACATGGCGGCGTCAGCAGCGAAAACGTCACTTAAAAAGTGGCTTCGCGTTCTTTGAAACTTCAGCGCGATTATCCCAACTCGCTCACTTTTTCTAATGTAGGCAAACTTTCCTGGAGTTGAATTGTAAAGAAAGATATTCAAATTTAAAGAGAGAAAAATGAGTTCGTCGTCGTATGTTGGTCTTTGTTGACGTTGTGGATAAAACGTGAAATTAGGTAATTCACGTCGTAGCCGTGCAGTGGCCTGACGGCGAATAGAAATGTACAAAATAGCGTGCAAAGTTGTTTTGCTAACCTAAACGTATTTCTTTTAAACTTTCTTGTTGTCGTCGCCGAAGGCATTTTCACATCGTAGTAGCTGAATCTGTATACATAGCTTTTAGTAATGTATTGTATTTTTTTTCCTTATATTACATTGATGGAAATATTTATTTATTTTTTTGATAATGCCTGATGTTTGTAACCGTGTATAAATAAAGATGATGATGATGATGATGATAATGATGATGCAATGACGGCAAGGAATATGAAAATAGTCGTGCTGCACGTGCAAAGTTATTGATTTTCCTGTTCATCCTATTACATTTGTAACCTCGTCAGTGCCGTTACCTGCCCTCGCATGACTTCCTACAGTCATGGGCGAAGGGGTCATTGCCAACGTCATTGAGAGGGTCGGCATCGGGTAAATACAGTCGGTTGTCAGTGAAACGCGGGGTCGGAGCCGGGATCTATATATTTTTCAAAAGAATGCTGTATTAGGGCCTGTTTACATGCAGTTGGGGGACCGCAAGTAGGTGAGGTAACTCGCTTAGGTGGGGTAACCCGCCTGTCCATATAATCTCTCATTTTAATTAGATCACGTTTACATGATAGGTGGGGTGACCCGCCAAGGCGGGTAGCCCGGTATACGAGACCGGGTTACCCTCTCAGCCGGAGTTCAAATTTTGCCATGTAAACGTTTCAAGGTGGGGTAGCCCGCCTAGCTGGGGTCGATTCGTGATACATCAAATTCGCGCAAAATTCACTTTGGCGGTGGCTTTGCACCATTATCAAAGTGAACAATAGAAAGCCATCACTCTGAAGGTTGCAGCAAGAGCATTAATCGCCAAAACACGTGGTTTGCCAGCATTTTTCTTGTTTACGTGCTTAGCGACCATTCAATAATCTTGAGAAAGTGCACCCCGGGATGGGGGGGTTGTAAGATTGCATGTAAAGGAGGGTTAATTTTTTACCCCACCTAAGCAGGTTACCTAACCTACCTGAGGTCCCCCACCTCCATGTAAACGGACCCTTAGTGGAGGCCTGTGCTGCCGAGCAGTTAACGCCTCGAACTCCGGATCTGGAGGTCCGGGTAAAGCCACGCCCGTCACGTTGTTTCTTAAGACAAGGAACTTTACTCCACTTTCTCTCTCTTCACCCAGGTGTATAAATGGGTACCGGCGACATACTCCTGGGGGGTAACCCTGCAATGGACTAGCATCCCGTCCAGGGGGAGTAGCAATACTCCTACGTGCTTCATGCTAAGAAAACTGGGATAAGCTCCGGCCGTTTGGGCCTTTGGTTCCTTTACCTTTTATAACATTGAGTTAGCCGAATAGGTCTATGCAGATATTGAAAATGGCAGGAAATGGAGCTTATATAAATGCGTTACGGTTCAGTGATTTTAGGACTCATGTGACATCATGACCAAATTAAGATGCGACGCACATAAATTTAAAATCAAATGTGACTTAATCGATCTTAGACCTCTAAAACCGGTTAAACCACCTAAAAAAGCATATGACGTTATCTTAATATTCTTCCGCATTTCATTCGTTAGATAAAGACAAAAGGCTATGGCGTCATCGGCGTTAATTTACTCATCCGCAAAGTATTAAACGGGATTTCTCCGCAGAAAGGGTTTAATTCGGAGCGCTCTACACTATTGCGGTAACTGGGGATAATGAGAATAGAAACTCGCAAGTGGGGAAATGTGTAATCCAGCATAACTATTTAATCAATATCTTATCTGAGTAACAACTGAAACCATTTTTATTAAATGTCATTTATTACCAGACATCACGTCCGTTACTATTCTTCGCAATGTTAAAATGTGTCACAAGCCTTTTTTCGGCTGTTTGATTTAAACTTATAATCAAATTTCTTCTTCCAAACTGTAAATTACATTGACTTTCCAAGTTCACGTCAAAGCAAACCGTTCATGTCAATTTACACGTAACAATGATGACAAATTACTGAAACAAACCACAGTTTTTAGAAACACCGTGAATAAATGTGATATAAGATATACGTTAAAGTTCCCTAAATGTTGGGAGGGTTTAACAATGCAAGCTGAAATATTAGGGCCATTTATACGAGGAAAAATAAGACGCGTCTTACATAGGACGCGTCTTAAATAAGACGCGAACTTTTCGTATAAACGGCACATTTCGTCTAATTTTTAGAACAGACCTTAACACCTGTTCTTAGATAAGACGCGTCTTAGCTAAGACGAGAAAAACTTCGTGTAAATGACCTTCGCGTCTTACATAAGACGCGAACGCATAGTACGCATGCGTTAATTTTTGGCGCGCCACCTTGGATTGCCGTTGCTACGGGCAACATTCACATGAAAACAAGTCAAGAACAGAAATAAGACGCGAACCATTTATACAAGCTGTTCTCGTCTTAGATAAGACATGCTCGTACAAATGGTACAGTTCGCGTCTTATCTAAGACGCGTCTTATGTAAGACGCGTCTTATTTTTCCTCGTATAAATGGCCCTAATATGTCAAATAAAGCAAGACACGGTCTTCAAAATAGAAGGCGTTCTAGTGCTTTAAATAAATCTAGAAATGATCTAATGATCCTCAGCTCTGTCGTAAAAACGCCTTGCCGTAAAGAAATATTTCTTGAAGTTAATAATGAATGGCCCAATGAAAAATGGAATTTTCCAGATGGAAACCTGTGTTCTGTTAATCAAAGTTCGCGCTTAAGTTAAACGTTATTGATAATTTATATGTTAAATGTGATAACAAACTAATACAAGCCTCAAATCAAGCTTAAGAAACTTTGACAATATATTTGCTAAGAACCCGGGGATTACGTGGTCTTTTAACAAAGAAAATGTCAAAAGAATTCGTCTCCTCAACATTTCTCTTGTTTGTGAAGCTTTCTGCGTGGAGACAACGATACAGTGGTCATAATACAGGACTTCGGTGTAACTTGACGAAAAATGCTCCTCTCGGCTAGGGTGTCTTCTAGTCATCTGTGCCAAACACTACAAAAGGCATGGACTGAAAAGGTAGTCTAAAGGGCCCACTAGATTCCCAGCACCGGACGCCGGTGCAAATAAAAGCATTCTTGTCTTTCTTACATTCGCAAGGCGGCTAATGGCCTAGAACTAGCAAAACCAGTGAATTTGCCGTTGAGTTGGGGTGTTGTAAGCCCTTGCGTGATAAGGTCCTCAACATCATGTTGCGAGGGAAAGTGAAGTTATCAGCAGCTTTTCTTGCCAGATTGATCAGCTGTGTTTATCAAGTATCCTTCTGTTGGTGTTTTTTCTGCTCCTGTAACAGTTGCTGCAAAGGTGACATACCCTCGGATGGAGATGCCGCGAAGTCTGATCCCCAGATGGACTGCAACCCAAAACCAAATACCGTCATTAACTATTTTGAAATAAGCCAGGGACACATTAATAAAGAACAAATGAATAATTCAACTTGGCTTCGATCTGCATGCATTCACATTGGCGGAACTGAGTCCACTTTGATTACGACCACGTTAACAACTCCGCAATTGAACCATGAATGGCACAGTTTGGTCATTTTTCTGCGAAAGTCTACTCTATTCTAGACCCAAATACAGCAGTATATTTACCCTGTCCCAAACTGAACTGCTTAATGTGGATCACATGGCTGTGTTCTGATGACTACCTGAGCGGGCAAGATTGGCCCATATTACCCGTACGAGGAGAAAAAGGCAAAAACGGAGTGAAACAGCAAAAATAAAGATGGGCGCGCGAAGCGAGTCGAGCGGTGGACTGGGGAGGGGGAACCGCCCTTTTCCCTCCCCAGACTTTCTCTCCGTTCGCTTCGCTCGCCGATTCTTTTTTCCCTCTCTGTGAACCTGGTCCCAGGCTAGGATTTCCCGCGTTGGTCCGACAAAAACAAGTTCTCTTTTTGCTGACTCGTCCTCAGTCGTCTCTCATTACTAGTATTTGGCGTGGAAGACTAGAACGGGCTCTTTCTTCCCAGCGCTCATAACCCAAGCGCTTCCTTAGTAAATAATTAATGAGTAGAAACAACTTGGAGATGACTGGGGATTAGTTAGCTCTTTTCGCCATCTAATCAATCCTTCATTAACCAGCTTGTTCGGTCAAGATGGCTTTGATCTCGACTTCGTCTCGGACCATAAAAGAGCAAAAAAGAACGTGGCCAATATCAAGCTATCTTGACTTCGGGCGTGATCATAAACGCATAAATGTGAGAGTGCAGTCATCCCCCTCCCTTGGGGATAACTCTCTTGAAGCAAGTAGAGATCCACGGAAAGTTTAGAGAAGTAAAAATACGGATAGAATTCCCCTTTCCAGAAACTATGAGGGAAAAAGGTACCAGCTTTCGGCGCAATGATTTCTGGGATCGTTTGGGAGGACAAGCGTTATTATGATAGTATAACGGTTGCCTTGACTACCATCAACTAATCATAACCAATGCTTAGCCACCCAAACGAACCCAGAAATCGTTGCGCTGAAAGCTTGTTCCCATTCCCTTGTTACCTGTAGACCGTGATTCCCAGCAGGACTTGTTCCTCCACTACCGCTTGGAGTTGACGAATTGGGAGCCCAGACCCCTGAACCACCCCAACCACCATTGAACCCAAAGCCACCAAATGGAGACTGGGACGGAGAATGATAGTTGGGCTGCATTCCAGCTGCGGGGAAACTGGTTCCAAAGCTGGTGGGTCTGCGGTTCTCCACAGTTGGGGAGGGTAGGGTAGGTGGAAACACAGAGCTACTTCCTGGGCTCGCCAAATGATCGGTGGGGGTCGCACGGTGATTTGGTGGCTTACCAACGGGTCTTGCCGATGAATTTTCTAAATATTATAGGGAAAAAGGATTAATTTTACCATCTTGGCAAAATCTTACGACTCTTGCAATCTAAAAAAGGAAAAATAATAACTGTCTGTTCGTGTTGCTTATAGAGCTTATATTTAGGAGGCTCGACAAGATAATTGGCGCGAATTACGCACGTTAATTCTGGACGAACTCATAACGGCAATAAAGTATTTCACCCTTAGCTAGCTTACCGCTTCCTAATTGCTTTCATTTATCTCTCAAAGGACAGTTTGTACATGTAAGACAACTACTTTGTAAGTGCCTAAGCTAACTGAGATCGTTTAGAGGATTAGACCAAAGAACGACAATCCGTACAGAGATGATACTATGCTATTAGCAAGCAAAGTGAAGGCCGTAGGTCATTTTCCAGTTGCCTTAAGCCTGATGGACATCTGCCTCAAGCCTCTGCTCTAAAGCGAGGCTAAATGCGAAGCCATTGATATGAATCTCATGCAAATAAAACTCATTTCTGCACTAAGCCTCGTTTTGCAAGTGAGAGTTCTTACAACTCGGAAATGGCCTATTAAAGAGGAAGTCTCACACGGCAGTATTGGAATCGGGAGTATAACCCGGTTTCCTCTGCATAAATCCTTGGGGTACCGCTAGCAGCCCCTTCCCCCTGCCCTGATGCTCTGTCAGGCACGCGACACCGCGAATAAATTTATCCCTAATGAAGGTGTCATTCTCAGCCACTTCGCCTCGAATCTCCGCATAAGTAACTCCTAGGAAGGTGAAGTGTACCTGGATGAGCAAGAGCTGCAGAAGTCAAGGAAACATTCCATCCTGATTGGAACAATGAATACTGAGCTACAGTGGAGGGGGAGGGTGGAACTTGTCCTACTTGGGTATGACCAACATCTAAGGGACCCTTGAACAAGGAGCTGTGTATCACAAAAACGCCATGTTAATACAAACAATTTTCAAGGGCGGGCTGGTAGGATTGTTACGCTTTCTTATTGGATAAGAAAATGTCACGTGGCCTACTTGCCCAACCAATCAGCGGGAAAACCGCCTCTCGTAGCTAACTTAAATTTTACGTAAAATCTGTTTGTTTTACTGGATGGTGCACCTCTTGCAAAGCCGCCTTCAACAGAGAAACGTAGGGGTTCGACTTCAAAAATTCAACATATCTGCTGATAAAAAAATTTATGAAACATGCATACATTCAGTAAATCAAATTTAAAAAAGAAAACTACAGGAAAAAAATATGAACTATTAACATGATCCCTGCAGGTTGCAAAAGAACTGAGAAATCTCAAGCTTGACCGATTTTGAGCTGGCAGTGACGAAGAAGAAGGCCATTTGAACTATCAGCGAATGATGCATAACTTAAGTTACGCGGCACTTACCTAGTTTCAGCAAATGGGGTTCCCACTGTTGTAGCCTGCAAAAAAAAAAATGATGAGACTTCTTACATTGTAGAGGGATAATTTCACAATCCGTGAATGTGAAAAAAGGAGGTTTGTAACAAAACAAGGTCACCTTCAGCCTCGCTTCTATTCAAAGGCTAGGGTACTGAGCAAAAACTTTAAAATGGCTTATCTGCTAACGAGACAATAGATGAATAACACAAGAGTGTCCCAAGCCCTAAAAACTACTAGCAGGCGTGTTTTGAAAGGCCAATAGTTAGAGGTTCCATAGCCTGGGACCAGACTCCACAGATGGGGAAAAAAGCGAAAAAAAATCGGCGAGCGAAGGGAGCCGAGCGGTGATTTGGGAAGGGGAAAGAGTGGCTCGCCGAATTTTCATGCCTGTTCAGTCCGTTTTTTGCCATGTTTTCCCCACAGCGAAGCCTGGTCCCAGGCTAGAGGTTCTGAGACCTTGCCCAGGATTCCTGACTGATAGAAATGTAACCCTCTATTATTTTCAGTTTGAAGAAGTTGTTTCGGTTCCGTAACTGAAGTGCTCGACCCCACAAGCTTTTCTGCGATAAAACTAACCCAGGATAAGCAAGTCCGGCGGACTTGCTCACCCTGGGTTGGAAAGAAACACAAACACACCCCCGCTGGCTTTACCTTATTCAGAGTAGGTAAAGAAGCCAGTAACTTTTGTCCCGCAGATTCTAAATCGATGTCTTGAGGTGACTTGGGAAACTTCTCCTCCTGAGATGAGACCTACGGAGAAAAAAAGCATAAAATTCGCAATGCCCTTTTTGAAAACGGTAGCATGACACCCTAACAGGTTCTGTGGTTGGTGATTCAAACAACTGTAAAAAAAGAAATGACAGCGTGGAAAGGTCACTGCATTATACTGCAGCCATGAAAACCAAACAAACAAAGCAGAACAAGAACAAACTATGATATCATACCATATATGAGAACGAAAGAAATGAACTCAAGTGGTCGTCGCTAGGAAGTCAGAATGTCCAAAAATGGTCTGGGTTTTCGACAGGGTTTTCGTTCAAATCCCGTTCAAGCCTTGAAAAACGTTATTTCTTTGGTAACTAACATTACGGCGAAAATAATATTATACACTTATTTTTTTAACCTTGGGAAGAAAAGATGCGAGATAACGGGTAACGAAATTACGAAATTACCTCTTCAATGGGCGAGGAAGTGTTTATCTTCAAAGAAAAGTTTGACAGACCAGTTGCAAGATCTTCCACTTTAGCCAAGATACTGAAAATGAAAACGACAATTTAGTCACAAGGATGGTATCCAGTTCGTGGAACCGCAGCAAGGTCACTGAGTTCAGTAGCTTGGAACAACGAATACAGAGTACGAGCAGGCAGTCTCACTTGTGTCAGTTCAGGAGGGAAGAAGAAGAATGGGACCCCATTCTTCTCGCGCGCTGATGAGGAAGGCACCGCCTTTGCATTGGAAACGGCTAGAGTTTCGAGTGGCTGGGCTGGCCTTGCAGAATAGCGGTCCTGTCTCCAAAAGAGGAAGTAAAAACTTTGTCTTTAATTACTATTTCAGCCGCCCCCCACAAAAAAGAAAGAACAATAACAATATAATCGTTCACCTAGTCTGCAGGAAAATTATCGTCTTCTTCGCGTGCTTCAGGAGCTCGCAAGCGCGCAGCTCGAATTCCTCGAAAGGAATAAGAAGGGAAAACATCTGGAGGACAGACTACCGTTTATCCTTCAGACGTTTTATTCGGCTTGCCTTTCCGTCGACAACCACTCTGTGCTCACGAGCAAGTTTTTCAATTTATATTTTACCCTTAAAGTAAGACGCGTCTTTACCTCGCCCCTATAAAAATGGCCCTAGTATGACCAGAGAATTTCGATCTTTTAATTTCTTATCTGAGGAAACTTAGCTTACCAAGGAGCGTTGTTCGCCAGACGATTTCCAAACCTAACAAGCCTGCTAACTCTGTGGGCAGATTCATCATCGGGCCGAGTCCTCTTCATGCTATACGTAAGCTTCCTGTAAAAACAACAGAAAACAACAGAAATTACGCAATAGAGAGATTTGGCAACCACCACGACGTCGCAAGATACCCTGACCACCAGAGGTCTTCTTCTCGTGTGCGCTGGGTAGTTAGCCGTCGCCGTCGTAGTGACCGAAATCGGTAAACGCGCATGAAAAGTCTTCACGGCACAAGGAGAACGTCTATGAAAAATCAGTAGATAAATCAAACAAACAGCATCAAGCTCAGTTGTCTCAGCCTCACATACCTCTGGCTGACTCTAAGAGGCAGAAAACTTTGAAGCTCCCAGTCTTCATGAAGGGGAATATCTATTACATAAAATTGTCGGTGATCAGATCAATAAAGACACTAAGTTCTTTAACACCCTAAAATAATGAAGATGCGAAGTTATTGTTACTTAAGTTAATTAAGTCTAACGTAGCCGGGAAAATCATGAATCGGATTTGAGGCTTGACCCTAACCCTAACCCTAACCCTAACCTTTAACCATGACGAAAATAGAGCTTGTTTAACCACTTGCAAACAAGAAAACACAAAAAATCTTCCTCTTTTAAAAAAGAAAAAGAACTCAAAACTACCCATGCAAAAGAAAACGAAACGATAGAGCTTCTTTCAGTTGAGAACGTCCCACTGTTCTTTGGAGCGTTTCGTGTTTACGATTTCGGTATAAAAAAATCTTCGATTAATTAAGCAGCCTATTGGGATTCAATTTTGAAAGTACAGTATTTCATATCTTAGCTTCCCCTATGATCAGTAACCAAGAGACCTTCGCAGTAAAAGCCTGCACTTTGGAGCACAAATTAAGAAACCGATTTTTCTTCGTTTGTTCAAGAAATTTCTATCGACTCCCATAGTATGTAATGAAATCGTTAAAGAATCATACTGGGAAGAGAACACGATGAGTAATACAGCAACAGCTAGTTCGAGTTAAGACAGAAGAGTTTCCTTTTTTGTTTTTGTTTTTTTTAGTTCTTACCAGTTCTCTCAGGCAGAGGAGAATGCGTCACTTGAAGAAGATTCAGTAGAGCAGCAAAATTTTCCCAAATCCTAAGAAGTCAAATGATAAACCCGCTACTTTATTTTAATAATGCGGCTTTTAGTGAAATGATGAATATATGAATTTCATATATTTGAACTGCAGGATGAAGAAATAAATACAGAGACTGAAGCTCGTCATGGTTAAATACGCAACTTATGCTGTTGCAAAAAAAATAGTCTGTTAGCCTGTCGTGATCGTCTTTGCATTTACATATATTCACCATTTCGGCTTCATCTTTAACGGGTATATTGCGAACTAATTTAATGACCAGCAAACCGTTGGCTTCAGTACTAGTTCAATTGGTTAGAGCCCTGCACCGGTATAGCAGAAGTCTAAGTTCGAATCCCGTACAAGCCTGAGTTTTCAGGCTTTCTTTTCGCAACTGCATAAATTCTGTATTTAACTGTGACGATCTTCTCTGTATTCAAAGTGGCTTTTAGTGTAAGGATAGTAAAACAATACCTACACTTAAACACTAACAAGACCCTTCATTTTAATAGCGCTACACTTGACAAGTTTTCTTGCAATTTGTACTGGCCATTGCGAATAGGCCACTTGCACGATGGCGTCATTTTACTACTACAACCAGAATCCTTCAGGGTTTTGCTTTCTTGTGCAAATGAGGGCTTTTGTTATTTAATCCTCGCTGGGATTACCAAATTTAAAAATGAAAGGAAAAACGTAAGGGATTCTGGTCCTAGTAGTAAAATGACGCCATTGTGCAAATGGCCTACTGCACTATGGGATCGTTTTGTGAGGCGAAATTTTACCCAGTCTCCTACGAGTCAAAAAATAGCTCTAATTAACTTACAGTACGGATCGAGAAAACGAGGTTAGTAAGATATTTATTATTTTCTCTGGATTTAATATTTCAACGAAAAGCGTTGCAATGTTCATTCTGTCACGAATTGAAAAACACACAATATAAGGATTCGTACAGTGAAATACGACCCGCTAAACCGACCAATCACAGAGTGCATACTAACTGAGAGCTATAATAAATAAAAGAAACAAATAGCGTCCCCAAAACTGTCCCATAGTCAAAATCTTTCTCTTGAAAATGAGTTTTATTCGCATGAGAATAAAAAATTGTTGCCATATCAATAGCTTGGCACTTATCCTCATTTTAAAACAGAGGCTTGGACGGTGCAACTCGCATATGGCCTATTTGACAAAAGTGTTAAACATCTAAGTTAAAAAAGATAAGTATGTAATAATCGCAGCGGAGCCCCATACCCATAGAGAATGGAACCTATTGACTATGACGTCAGTGTAAGAAAGCCCGCACGTATAGACTCTGGGAGTAGGAGTAAAAAAATCAGTAGGGTAGGGAAGGGAGTCCCAGACATGTACGTGGCGTTTAGTTTTTGGAGCAAAATTAACTATTCTATGGGTAACGGAGTTGCTCGAGAAAAAATTTAGATTTAAGCTTCTTGTGTTCGACTTACGGCGAAATTCTCAAATAAATTTCTAAAGCTCTGCTTTTTGCCTGGTCCCGCTTTTGGTCACACTCCAGGAACAACCTAGTCTCCTCCCCTCCCCGCTTGGTTTTCAGTAATAAAATGTATATAAATAGACACTTCGCTTTTAGCCTTGGCTAAATCTGTATAACAGACGTACTCACTTTGTTCTTTTGAGAATGTCTCCATTCCAGATGTTTGGTGATGAACCGGCCATCCACTGACACAAGAGATTCACAGATGGGAGCACATCACAGCTTTCTGCCATAGATTGCTGTTGCTCAGTACTTGAAGCCGGTGGTCCAGTCTCACAAGCATGCAACACAAGTGCATCGAATAACTCCACTTAAAGAAAAAGCCAAGATAGGGATATGTGAGCTGAAGTGCTTGGACTGCGAATAATCTCCTTTTTCCTTCTCAAAATTTCCTGTGAAGCACGTGTGAAAGATACACGGGAGAGGCGAAGTTGTAAGCTGCGAAAAACAAGAGCCTAAGCCCCCGAAAATCTTTCCTTGTCTCGCCCCAATCCCATTTATTTTATACTTCGTTGTTTTGCAAACGTGCTCGCCGGAATAAGAGCTCGACTGATTTCAAGAGAGAAGGCCGACTGCAACACTCGGGAGGAAACAGCCTAGTTTGCCACTCCAATGGCCCAATAGGCAATTGTCTGGACACGTGCAGATATCAGTTAATATTAAGCCTCCAATTGATGTGTTTCTTTCCTTTCGTGAATTGCTCTAATTTTAACAACAACAACCCTCCTAACTTCCCTAGGAAACGGCACCGGCGCTTTAATATCTAGGGCAAATTTGAATATATTTATATAGATATTTGCGCCTTATAAGATTTTTTTTGCACACTCTTGCTCCCTATCACCTCAAGACGAAGGGCTCTGGTGGGAATTAAAATTTTCCCGCATTTCTTGAAGCACTTTGAGTTCTGTTTACTTATCTGACATTAAAGTAGGGAGCTCAGGCGAAGATGTTTTTGAGCGATGCGCGTCAACTGGAAGTAGACTTTTTATGCCCAAATTTTCAGGCAAATCGTCCCTATGAGAACTTGAAGAGTAAAGACCCTTGATTATACACATTTGGTAACGTCAAGGCATATTAAAAGGGAAAAGGCCTCATGTATTTGCATAAGCTCCCTCTAGCAATGTCAAGTTTTCAACCCTTTTTAAAAAATCCATCAAACAAGAGCTCACCTGTAAACTCTAGAGTCAGCTGCCAGCATTCCTGCATTAAGATAAAAATAAGACACAAATTAAGAATTACACAAAGAAGACGTTGGCCAAACATTAATCAGGCTGTCCAACCCAGGGAATAGTATCATTTTTTGTTTTTGTTTTTATCATATTTGCATGTACCTGTACTGCAACCGTTTGGGCAAGTTACTTTGCACCCATAGCAGTCCATACCCCAAACAACACATGAAAGGCTGAACATACTGTGGGATGTGAACAGTCAGGTCCCCTTCGAATTGGATAGATAGTTCATTGGAGAAAAAAAAGAGTGGTCTTTTTGCCAAGAGCCGACTCCCCTGTTTCAGCACAACGTCACCAGCCAATGATACAGGTATCTTATCTGCGACAAGGTCTTAAAAGATAAACGAAAGTAAAGCACCTTATTTTACGTTGCTAACCGGTAAAAGTCAGCCTTTGGCTGACAAACCTGAGACGGACGCTGCGCTCATTCTACTCGCCCGTCCCCACTACCCCATCCTCTACATTAGTTCTCCGTTTTACAGGTATTTAAAACTACTCAAAGCTTCACGGAAAGGAAAGAAGTCGAAACAAGGCTTTGAGGTCACACCTGGGAATCAAACTCGAAACCTTCGAACAAAAGGCCGCCCACCAACCGCACAGTTGGTCAGTGCGCGGCCTTCGGTGCGAGAGGTCCCGAGTTCGATCCCCGGTGACATCATATCTTTGTTTCGAGTTCTCTCCTGTCTGTGTAACCTTAACTAGCATTAATACCCTTAAAAACGGAGCATTGATGGAGAGAGGGGGCTAAAATAGCGCACTGTCGACCTCAGGTTTATCAGTTGAATTGCAGTCGCGAGTTATCAACGTAAAATATCGTGGCTTTACCTTTTTACCAACTGCACCAATCCTTGCACCTTGATCAGATGCATGTGAACAGGATTATAGAATATCTTTCTCCCTTCGATCAGTGATAATTTACCTCTTCATCTTTGCCAATACAATCAAACTCCTCCAGATCATCCGCTGATCCACCTGTCCGTATGTTCCACAGAACAAACAGAGTAATGGCTACCAGTTTATTAAGCAACTGCGAAGTGAATTTGTTCTTCTTTAAAATTCCCTGTTAAAGCAGAAGTAAAATTAATATGAACAAATTAATCCAAACAAGTTCATTAATTTACCGATAGTAAAAAGATGTGGTTTCCTCATTCGGGCTGTGATCAAAAATTATCTAAGTTTACTGGTGACCAAAAAATACTCACTTTGAATGCAGCTATTATGCGGTCTTTAAGAGTTCTCGCTTGATCAAGATCTGTTTTAAAATAGTAAACAATTCAAACATTTCCATACATGTATTTATCAAAACAGAGTTGGCCAAAAATGAACATTATATGTTAAAAACTATGGGCACTTGCTTTCTTTACCTAATAGCCTTAAAAGGGGAAATTCAATTTGCGAGTGGGAAAGATCAAGCGGCTATATTGCCTGCGAGCAAGCTCTCCATTCAGAGGAGTCGCGAGAAGTCACGCGAGAGCAGCACGCGAAAGGAGACGCGTTTTCTCGCGACACGCTTTGCTCATAAAAGGAGAGCTTGCTAGCAGGCTAGCGGCTACAATACAAGTGACCTCTTATTTTCCTCTGAGTTCGAAGTGAGAGTGACATACGCGAGCGTGCATGAAAACCACCATCCGGACCGCGTTAAAGTAGCGGCGTCAAGCAGAGGGAATTGGATAAAATGAGAGAGACTATTTTCTCTCTTTCCTCTGCGTGGCCCCTCTCTTCGAGCCCTTTTTTCGCTCGCCCTATTACCACCGAGAGGAAATTAAGGGACCACTGGTAGGCCACGAAGCCACGAGCCATAAGCCTTTTTGTACTAAATTGTATATTTGTCCAAAAGCTCACATGCTTATTGATGCAGAAGTTTAAAAAAAGCACTGCTCGCATGCAGCCTAAATATTTAAGAGCACTGTGATCTTAACACCCTCCCTTCAGCTTAAGCCGTTTACTTTCTCCCTTGAATAGATCTATAAAACACCACAATTTCGATTTTCAGCTGAGGCAGGTATGAGTCGACAGCTGATAAAATGTTTAATTCTCAAGACATTCCTTCCAGTATACTAAAATAACTTAATAAATACCTTGGACGAGATACACATGACCATGAAACTGAAGAAAAATGTGGCCAAACTCTGCCATGGATATTTCTAAAGCTGTGTCCCTGGAATAAAAAAAAGAACATTTTTCGGTCAATAACTTCTGCTGTTTTTAAGTTGAGGTATTATCAACATCATCGAAATGAAGAAAAAAGAGCAAATACGATCAAACTTGTTCGTAAGCAGCCGACTTAGGTCTTCTCCGCACTAGCCCATTTTCGTTTGAAAACGCCGCATACATTTTGATGCGTTTCTGCCTTCCGTCCACACTAATACGCTGAGCTCTTGAAAGTGGATCAAAACAAAAACGCATACATATCTTATTCAAGTGCGGACGGTAGAAAACGCATCAAAATGAAAGTAATGGCCGTTTTCACACTAACATCGTCGGAAAAACAGATGGATAAAGTCAGGCGGATTGTCCATCCAAAATTAAGACCGTTCCATTTTCAACTTAAGACGTTTTATCTCTCTGACGTGAATTATTCAACGGATAACTCTAGCGTCTCTGGTGTGAATACGGCCATTGACCGAAAATATCGTAGGCGCGTGTGTTTGTAAAAATTAACATGCTTCATACCTTGTATTATGTCTGGAAACAACTTTGGTGAGTGTTTTGTGGAGGTTGGTTGAAGCAGCTGGGAATGGATTTTTAACAGCAATGCTAATAAAACATGAAAAATAGTAAAAACAAAAACAAGAGGGAAAGCTCAATACAAAGTATAACTTACGCTTACAATTAACCCAGCCGCCCTTAGAAATTTTGTCGAAAAACACCCTTTTAAGCTAGTCGATCGTTTTCTGGTTAATACCCGTTAAAAAAGAACCAGCCCTGCCTAAATCGTTGTTCACAAGTCGGGCTCTAGGCTCTCTGTCTGTGACATGTCAAGCACTAATTTACAGCTTTCAAGGTTCGGGCATGTATAAAACGCAAAATTTCGAACTGCTCTCCTCCCCTCCTTTCACTTTTCTTCCCCCGATTTTTCGTACGCTAGGCATTTACTAAACTTCATTTCAGTGTAAAAGGTTTTCGTGCAAGAACAACATTTCCAATAGAATTTCCCTGGTCAACCTCACATACTTTGTCTTGCGTTTTTCTCCGGCCTAGCTCGGTCGGTGGTAGAACGCTTGACTGCAAAGCGATGTGCTTTGGATCCGGTTCCAGCGAACGCACAAATACTTAATAATCTTATTATGTCTGAAAAAAGAAGGTACTGCCTTTTCCTCGCGCACGGCTAGACCATCGTGTGACTTGGATGAACCTGTAAAATGGCGGTTCTGTCTCCAGTAAGAGACGTAGAAATAGGTGTGGCGAGCAAGGATGGTGCAGTGCTTAGAGTAAGCGCCTCCCACCAGTGTGGCCGAGTTCGAGTCCCGGGGTCGACGCCATATGCGGGATGAGTTTGTTGCTAGTCTTCGTGTGTAAGCAAGTTACAAGTTGTATTTTTTGCAATATTTTTTTGCAATTTACAGTGTCCTTAATTATTATTTTAACACACCTCCTGCAATAGTAGTACACTGTTGCCAACTCATCCCCTTTTCCACTTGCTAAAATTGCCAACTGGTTGTATGGCTGACCTGTTGTAAGGCAAAAAGCAATGTGTTTGTAATGATGACGCATCCATAGAACGTTTTATGGTAGCCTGAAAGAAAGCTCCCATTACAGAGGTATTGTGAGAAGTCACGCATAGGTGCAGAGACACTAGGGCTCTGCCGTTCGCTGGCATGTTCTCTCTTTGTTCGCTACTTGGAATGGAGAGCTTGCTCTAGGGCTAACTTTTTGGTTTTACCTCCCCTAACCTACCACTAATAAAATACACTTAACCAGTATTATAGTGGTACTATTCAAAACAATATCAGCGGAACACTCCCCTGATGTAAATCCTAGTGACTTTTTTTTGTGTGTACAGTAACAATGTATCAGTTCCCAATTAATAATAGAGGTGCCCACACCCATAATTGTTTCCTTAAATTAAGTATTTTTTACACTTTTAATGAGGGTATAACAAATCCGCTGAGGGTGTTGGGAGAATGCTTAAAAGACTCTTTTAAAATGATTGACAGGCTTCTGTCCATCTGTTACCCAACAATGCAAAAAAATAAATTATGGCAGAACAACAACAAAAGGTTTGTTCTGTTGCGTAACAATGGTAACTTGAGATACTCAATAAAGTCGTTAATATACTATTGTCAGACCTCACATGGTCTTCTATGTGTCATGCATTTTTCATCGTAATTTCTTTGATATCAAGCTTAAGCAAGTCTATAAGAGCAACGGTCACCATAAACCAGTGTTGGCCAAAGAGAATAGAATATTTTTCCCTCATGCATTCATACCATTTGAAGGAACTAAAACAAGAGCATGATGGTAAAACACTTCAGCTTGGTCCTGGTCATCACAATACCGAGCTACAATAGAAAAAAGGTACAGAGTCATTGCTCTTTCTCATATTAACTCATTATAATCATCATCAGAGCCATCCTCATCATCATCATTATCACAATCATCACATTTATTAAGTCCCTAAAAGCTGTTTAAGGTGGTAAAATTGTTGTGAAAAAGAAAACGAAAAAAGTGCTTCACTTATGCAGTGTTTTGGTGGGGTATTACTAAACATTGTACACTTTTTAAAATCACTTACTAATGGTATTATTAATTCTGCCACCCCTCAGCTTTAGAAAAGCAAAACATAATTTGATTAAATATGATTTTTACAATTAGATTAACTGAAAGAAAGTGCACCTGTTTCCCACTGCATAACAGTCTATATTGATAGCAAATAACTTAGACAAGTGTAGTGAGAGTTTACAAGGTTATCGGGGATAAGTTGTAGATAAAATCCATTCTCAGGTTAAACCACTATGTCCCTTGTCTCCTCTGAATAATCAGGGCCAGGAGACAAAAGAAATTCTGATTCAAACTTGGTTCAAAGCTAGATCAAACCTGGGAAAGGACATACGACGCATACTTCACTTAACTTGTGCCTGTGCAATATTATTGTATGTTCAATGGGTACCCTGTGAATGTGTGTGCAGTGATCAGCTGACCATGTCATGATCCTGATTAAACTTCTCAGGTTCACAATTTTTACAGGGCTGTGCCACAAACAAATTCTGGTTATAATCATATTTTCAATTTGTAAACAATTATTGGATGAGAGTTTTGTGATATCTGCAATGACCAAGGGTGAGGTAAGTGTTATTAACCAAGGCTGTATGCCAAGTGTGATAACACCTACCAAGACATTGATTATTCCGGATACCACAAAACCAAATTTAATAATATTGTTTTATTATACATTGTTTCGAAGAAAATAACGACAAACATACCATCACATGGAACACAGTTTACAATATTTTCCATAAAGAATAGACATGTTTCTTGGAAATCATGAACAAATCATGTACAGACAACCTACAGATTAGTTAGTTACAGAATCTGCCAGCAGATTTATGTAGGTTGCATGATAGAATTTCCAAAAAAAACTGTATAGGCTCTTAGCCAATGAGAAGACAGATAGTGAGTACAATGTACAACAATAATACTATAAATAATAGTGTACACTTTATATTAGGCTTACCAATATCCCCCAGGTGCACCAGACAGTCTTGGCAGATGTAATAACAAGACTGAGTGTGTGGCCTCTTGGCTAGATTGGTGTTGCCATTAATTTCTAAATATAGAACAACATTACAGATTGCTATCGTAAGTTTTGCTTATTTACATGTACATTACAGTTATGTACAATTTTTGCAATGAGTGTAAACCTTTGCTGCCTACACATACAGTCAACTCCCTTTATAGTGGACACTGTAGGGGCCTTGAGTTAGTGTCCTCTTTAGCAAGAGTCCATGACAGAGGAAGTTTATTTCAGTCAAACATCCATAATTCATTTTCACCTGGGATTTAGCTGAACATTATAAGTTATCAGGGTTATACCCTTATAGTGGGGAGTCTGCAAGGCAAGCGTTGACTGCACACTGTAGGATGTCCCAAAAAATATTATATACACTTGTAACAGATGGTAAACAGTTATCAGTATGAGGTCTGCTACGTAGCTAGCTGTGATGTGTGACATGTTATTATGATCTACATAACACTGAGCATTCTGCTGTTAAATTCCTTGTATTGATACTGAATCAAGGTTTGCCTTCCATCTTTATTGAGTTAATTGCATTCTTTTTTGTGTGACAATTTATCATCACTGGGGTGGGGAGGGGTGTTACAGGGTTGTCACTAAGATATCAAGTTGCTGGGTAAATACAACAAGAAGGCGGGAATCAAACAGCTAGGAACTTCTTTTGGTTCTATTTTTCTTTTATTTTCCTTTGAAAGTAGCCAGGGAAGACGTTCATAGTAGCCGGGGGAAATCCCCGGCCACTGCCTCTTAATGACAACCCTGGGTTACTGTACAAAGGCTTTGTGAGGATAATTTTATGTGCTGGCTAAGCTAGCCTTCAAATTAACGTTTACACCACCAGGTACCAACCTCATGCGGGTTGTCAACTCATTTGTCATTCCATACATAAACAAATTACAATTTACAAAAAAACATATTACAATTTTTTCAAGATGTTCAAAAGGTGGATAATGCTATTAGCTGAATCACTATCCACTGGATAGTGCAACTGGTCTCCCTAACACTTATCTGCTGGATAGTGATTTATCCAGCAGATATCACTTTTGCTTTTGAACAACTCAGGCCTAGTGTATAGTCTAGGTAAAAGAAATTTAATATTTCATGCTTGAGTTAAAACTGTTTAGATTAGTCTTTTTGTACAGAATATCACCTACCTTCAAGAATGCCTAACTGTGAGGATCTCACATGACCAGGAATGTCTAGCCTGTATGTCAAACACAGCTCCTGCAAAAGCTAGTCAAGATAACAAAAATACTTTTACCTTCTAAAACCATGACAAAATGAATAAAAACTGAAACACATTCTATAAGTAAATATTTTAGGATTTAAACTGTGTTTGTTGTTTACAAAAATTAATGTGAATGAATATATTTTTCCAGTTATTTATTTGAAGGCCATACACTTGACCAGTCAAAATCACTGGCCAACTGAAATTTTGTCCAGACAAATGGTCATCTCAAAACCGGACAATGTCCATTGTCCAACCATTATTTTGAGACCAAAGAAGAAATATCTTGAAATGTTTGAACAATTTCTCTCAAGCAGTAACATAAGGAATATATGAAGAACAGTGTGAAGAACATGAATTTTGCTGTACTGGAAGAACTTAAAGGATTAAATATACCCTTAAATTAGCACTTATTTGTCTTTGTCCAGATTATGCAATTTATAACATTTTAGGAGATTTTTCACTGATTATGCATTTAGATACAATGTGAGAAAAAAATGTGAAATCACACCATTGTGTAACATCAGAAGCCCTCAGTAAAGGTACGGTTATAAGGATGTCCAACTCCTCTTTGCAACAAAATCTGCAGTACATGTTGTGCGTTTCAAGACCAAAGTAAACTTGCATTGCAGCAACTGACATAAATAATTCCCTGTATGGTGTGCCATTCACATAATTTTATCCATTCAAAAGTCAGTATTCACACAACTTGCAAAAACTTGATTTGTTGCTAGACAAGTTTGAACATGGGTGTTGAAGAGCGCAACATAGTTTTGCAACTCGTTTTGCAGGTTGAAAGTTTTTCTTGCCTGTTTTACAGTAGCTTAAAGAGAAATAGAGCACATACCTGGATATAGAAGCCACTGGCAGCCTCAAGAAACAAGGTCAAAATGGCCTGGACTTCCCCCTTTTTTGAGCCCTACCGGACAAGTTATAATTATATTAAAGATGTAAAATTAATTCATTATTTATTAGTTTGCTGTATAACCCACCTTCTCAAACCCCATCTGGAACAAAGGATACAAATCAAACTAAGTAGCCAATATTTCAATCATTTGGGCCTGAATAGAGCTTATCCACATGCAAATCTTATTACATTCAAGCAAACATTACAAATATCAAAACCTTTTTTTCTCTCAGAGTTGGTTAGGACTAAAAATGCACATAAGGCATAATTAAAACTGGGCCTGACTACCAGAATGGGCAAAATCTAACCATTACTCGCATAATTCATATCCCTCTTTGGAATTTACCAAGGGATTTTTGAGCATCCAAATTGTTTTACCATTTTATCAGGGGTGTATAGCAGAGTACAAGTAAAATTATGGTTTTTTTTACTGTTCACCTTTCGTTCTTTGGCCTGTTGTCTTAGAAAATCCACTTGGCTTTTGAAAGCACTATTCCACCTGAAAAAAAAGCACAGATAAAAAAGATTAATCCCCAATTGCAACATTTTCTTTGAATTCAGATTTAGGTTATCTACCAGTGGATAATATTGTTTAGATATGCAATCTGACAAACATTTATGGGGGAGGGGGGGGAGGGTCAACAATTTAATATTTAAAAAAAAGGTTTAAAGGTTGGGGTATTTTTTTAGTGGAATTAAAGGCAAGGATAAATTAAAGAGTCCAAGGATAAATAAATTACAATATATCCATTAAGCACTTAACTTTTGGAATATTATTTTAAAACAGTAATGAAAAAAACTCACAGGTCTTGTTCAACCTTCTGGTCCAATGCAGACTCTAGGTCTGTTAAAAGGATGCTCTTGTACAAGTCTTGTAATCTGAAATTTAAAAAAATTAATTCATCAAATGAATTTAAAAAAAAAACTTGAATATTTCCAACTTTCCTTTTGGACAAGTAGCTTCAACATTTTGCTTGCCCTAGATACATGTATACTGGGGCATAGCTACATCCCTGGTATGCTGTAGTTTTGTACTTGTCTCAATGTATGATTTACTAGAGGATGACCTGGGTGGACCATTCCCCAGCAAGCCAATGAGTCTGAAAAGTAATCTGCGATCAGGGGTCCTTCTTCCCTTTTTGTTTGGGAGACGAGAGGAAAAGGACGCCCGATACATTTACTTTATGCGTTGCCTGCCCGTAGTCCCGAATCTGGACTTTTGTCTGATTGGTCGAAAAACTAAAGACCCTTCTGATCCACGTACTGATTGGCTACAAACAACACATCTGACTCCTGCTGCAATTAGATAGGTTTTGTCACCTTCATCTCTTCAAGACAGTTCTAAACTATGAGATGACGGAGGAATTTTTTTAACAGCAAGCTTTATAGCTTATGCTAAAAAATAAATGATATAATTTAAAAAATCAAGTCAACAAAGCACAGAGAAATGCCGCTCTCCTGGAAAATAAATAAATACATCTCGATTTGCTGCCTTCACAACTTCCTTTACAAACCACTTGAATTTTGCAGTTAAATCTGACAAGATAACTCAAATGTTGACAGATACCTCAATTGGGGGGTGGCAGATGGCATGTGATGTATAAATGTATCAGGTGTTCTTTTTTCCCCTTTGCCAGTCAGCCAACTTTCGCGTATCCCAGACAACCAGACACCATTATTTTGGTCATACATTAAAAAATTGTTGTCAATTTAAAATGCTAGACTTACAAGTCTCCCAAAATTTAGTTAAACCTCTATTAATAAACACCTCTCTATGACATTCAAGACTTTTTTCTACTTGTAGATTCATTCAATATAATTTTAAAATCTCTAAAAATGCAGGCACGGCCACTTTACTCTGTCCCCATTTAAAGTAGCTTTGTGGATAGGTGCAATTGTACATGTTAAAGGCTTATGAAACCTTATCTTTTCCTTGTAAAATTTATGTTCTCATGTGGCATGTTTATCATCTGAAATTATTAATTTAATTGCAGGCAAAGATCCTCACCGGTTGCACCATGTTAAGGAAATTGGTCAGATTTTCCCTCATAAATATATTAATTTTTATTAGAAAAAAAAGGGTCTCTGGAAAATGGTTTGGACAAATGTGTCTTTTTTCTATTTTCCAGGCATTAGGCACACTATGAGACTTTCATCTGGAAAATCACTTTCAAAGCTTCATTGGAAGAGAATCCAACTGGCCAATATCCTGTCTGAATGACTCAGAGACCCAGGAAAGGGGTGCTTTAGGAGTTAAAATCCAAAAAATTTCCCAATGGAGCATGCCCCTGGATCCCCGTATAGGCCTGCGTCTTTGGCGCTCATTAAGGAAATTGGTCCGTCTCAGTATTTATCCTACATTCGCACCTGTATTGCTCACACTCCTTACAAAATATAGCTGATTCAATAAAGGTTACTTTTATAGCCTTTGGGAATTAGCAATTGGCCATTGGCAGTGTTCTCCCAAGGATCTTGGGAAGGCCATGCAGCATTCTGACAAAATCCTAATCTATTCAAAATCTTGTTGCTCAGTCTATTCCGCAGTCATGGACAACCTTCCATGCACATGGGAATTTAGTTTAGTATTTCATGTAATATCCCTTAAAGTGTCCTTGAATTTATGGCTAACCGTGCCGTTGAACGAAAAAAGCGGACAATATTGCGACAGATTTCATGGAAGGGTAAATGAGCTAATACCTTATCAACTGCGAGAAAAAACAATGAAAAAACACTAGGCAATGTTTCAATATCTGTATTGAGTGTTTTTTTCTTTACTTATGGACAGGATCCCAGTTCCACACGTTTAACTGCATAAGGTTTCTTCAGTTTTAAGCCGGGCGGCCTGCCTGACCTGAAATAACTGGGGAGAACACTGATTGGGCATTTGTACATACGGAACTCAATGCAAATGATTTGCTTGAGCGACTAGTAAACAATAGCTTTCCAATGCAATTCCAATAAAATTCCCAATGCCTGAAGTTTCCTTTATTAAATAAGGTATACATTGTACACCAATGATTGTGTTGTTATCCGACAAAAAATTTAATAGCTCTCACCTTTGTCTCGATTGCCATCCTTCACTACCAACAGTGAAATCATTAACATTACCTAGGAGGAATATTAAAGACAACAGAGTGATTTTAATAAACTTGGCCACCCACTTATTGACATTTTGATCAATAAACTTTTCGTAAAATCAGGCACATAAGACAAAACCATACCGAGAACAAAAAAAAGGAAAAAAAACTGTGCTAAATTCCAAACTAAAGCACCTAAAAGCTCAAAAGTCTACTTTATCGAGGAGGTTCGGGGTGACCCACACAGTAAAGTGGGAGATTGGTTCGGTATCCAGGATACTCCCAGAAAATCTGGCAAAGTTGGTCATGTATATGTATTCCTTGTTCTTAAAATGTGCCTGCAAAAGCTGGTTCCAGTATTCTGTACTTTGGTTACAGCTTTCACCAGGTATATCATGAACAAAATTTCCAGAGAATCAACAAATCCTTGATAAATCAGCCCCTGTTACTTTTTGAATCACAGTTTGTTAGGGATCCAAGGGTTATCAGGGTGGCAAAGTGGGGCATTTATCAAGCATAGGGGAAAAAATTAGCCATCACGCATCATGTCAATGAGGTGCACTTGCAGTGAGTTTACATGGCAATATCTCAACCCATTGAATGAGTCAGCTCTAATAAATTGTTTTCAGCATCCTTTTTGGGTAGGATCGCATGTTAACAATTAATTATTGGTTCTCTGAAATGCGGTGTTATTCAAACATTAACCATATTAACCAGTATTTACTGATCTGAGAACATAGGTTATAAATACGATTTTGACAAAAGATTAGAGGATGAGGAACAAGAAAAACGACCAGAAAATGATGTCATGAATATCTGTGTTAAATGTCTATGATTCTAGTTTTTAAACGATATTCACGAAGCACGGATATCTAAAAGGAAAATCTCATGTCAAGTTGTGAAAATAGTAAATCACACACAACCCAGCTATGCCCAATCACACCTCACATGGCTAATCTCCACCCAATCACGCATCATGCTGATAATTCGGGACCCATCACGCATCACGGAAAACCCCAGTTACCCGTTGGTGTATCAGGTCGTTTCACCCAAAGGTCGGTTCACCTGATAGCAGTCCACCCAGACTAAGTGAATTCACCCGAAGCATTCAATTGTCATTCTTTAAGCCTGAAAAAAGGGAATAACCATGGAAAGACAGTGACTGCATATGTGGAATCTAAGGGTAACTAAAATAACCTCTTGAAAGGTATGTTCACCATGTTGTAGAGTGTTGTATATCATAGGGTGAACAGACTGGTGTCCTGGCAACACCCTCGGGCGAATCGTCTTCAGGCGAAGCGACCACAACTCCCCCTACGCCACCCTGGGTTACGGGGGTTGAACTGATCCAGGTTTTGTCAAGGCTGCGAAAACTGAAGATGTAGGAGAGTCAACATTTTGGAGGAAACTTGATCTGACACAAATTTATACCAAAGATTAACTGGAAGTAAAACTGATGTTATTTCTTTAGTTGCATTTTTGTATCACCAGGCCCTGGTTGTTAAAAAGTTGGATAGCACTATCCACTGTATAAATCGCTATCTGATGGATAAGTATTATGAAATCTAATTGCGTTATCCACTGGATAGTAATTTATCCAGTAGATAGCACTATCCACCTTTAGCACAACTGGGCCCAGGTCTATAATAGATAGTCACAGACAACAAATCAAACGGTTATCTCATCACTGAAGCTCGAAGATCTATCAGCCAGAAACATGGTTCAGAAGCGACTGAGTGTTTTGGTTTCCCGTTTATAGCAAAAGGGTGCACTTAAATGTCACATCCTATTTTTTGAAGGTGAGAAGTAGACGCATAGAAGCAAAATAAAGCAGATTATTAATATTAACCGGTTATACAAGATTGTAAGGTTAGCGCTGCATAAATTTACAGCGCCAAAGTTTAAGATCTTTTCAATGCCATCAAAAAACGGCTTCAACCAAAAGAAACAAGCAGTTGAGATACCGTGGCCTTATTTTCCGTTTCTTAAAAAAGGCAAAACAGAATATAACATACAAGAAACAATTTCAGCTTTTAAAGCTGAGACTAAGCTTAAATTTGTACTATTAACTTAAACAAACAACTCACTCTTTAAAGCGGCTTTCAACGTTTCTGCTTGCCTGTTGAATATATTTACAATAAGAAAAGGATCAAACATAAACAAAAATTCTTTGAAAATATAACTACTTCAATAATGCGAACGTAAAGTGAAAGATTTTTACCGTAAAACTTGCGGCACCGACCCAAGGATCGGCGCCATGTTAGTTCATCGTTCCGCTGTACAGAGTCATTTCACTGCGGGCACAATAACACCAAACACCTGTCACTTTCCCAGGCTGCAACAAACGCCTGGAGCTAGGCGTTGCTTAGAGCTTGGATGAATTTAGGGACGAGGGGGGCGGGGGTTTTCAGAAAAGTGTGGTGTATCAAAACTTGACCTCCCCCCAAAATAATGACATATGGAAAATGTACACCCCCCCCCCCCTTGTGCATGTCACCCTTGTCACATGCACAAGGTTTGCCGTCTTCTCTCCTCTCCAATCCTGTTGCGTCAGAAGTTCACTAATTTAAAGTCTTATTCACAGTCTTGTTCCAGAAGCTCTCTTTGCTTTGGGTTTTTGGGAAGGGTCCTGTGACAAGGATTTCTTGTTCAACAACGTTCAACCACTACCGTCCCACTGTCAAACCTTCCTACAAGTTGCCGCTACCCGTTTCCTACGCCCGGTCAAGCCCTTGGGATATGTAGACACACTGAATTCTGCAAAACTGATCGTACTACGTGAAAATTAACTTACTATGCAAGACGTCAACACGAGACCGAAAGAACCAAAAACAGAGGTTTTTGGTTCTTTCGGTGTCGTGTTGATGTCTTGCATAGTTAATTTTCACGTAGTACGATCAGTTTTGCAGAATTCAGTGTGTCTACTCAGTATATTTTTGTTGCTCAGGTCTTTTGTAGATCCTAAGTTTTGCGGCATATTCGTTTGCGGTCCTTTGCAGTTTAAATGTCAATTTATTACTTGGGATTTGTGAATTTCACCAAAGTTATTTTCGACAAATTATTAACGCTTGAAACGAATCGGAAGTTGGTTTCTGAAGAGGTCTGCAAACTTTCATTCATTATTGTCAAGAGAGAATAAGGGGACATTATGCTCTCTTGGTGAGTCGCCATTACAATATTCCGCATTGTTTGCTTTAAGGCAGTCGCTTGTGGACATAATGACATTTTAAACAATCGATTTAAATGTGCGGACGCACAACTTCCGTCTGGTCACAACCTCTAAAAAGTGAAATACCCTCGGCAGTATTTATAGCACTGATGCTAGGGGGGACGCGCAAATGACAGAAACAAACAATCTAAATCAAGCTTAACAGGGTTAAGAATCCAAACTGGCCGGAGGTAAACCAGCTGGCTATTTACAAGTGTGGCCGAGAATTTTGAACTCGGAACCACCGAGAACAAATCCAGCTAGCGATCAGAGCGGGACTTGAACTCGGGGCTTCCGAATTACAAGTCCAGGGGCCGGTTGCTCGAAGCCTGGGACCGGTTGCTCGAAGCCTGTTTAGCGCTAACCGTTGGTTAAGGGGTATCAAAATGTATAGGTGTCCATGGTATTTAACACTGGTTAGCACTAACCATGCTTCGAGCAACCCGGGCCTGGTTAGCGCTAACCGTTGGTTAAGAGGTATCAAAATGTATAGGTTTCCATGGTATTTAACGCTGGTTAGCATTAACCATGTTTCGAGCAACCCGGGCCAGAGCTCTGACCACTTTGGAACGCTGCCTCGTAATATCCTGGCCAACGCCCTAAGATGCCCTCTCTGTTCTATTCTCTCCTGTCGCAGTCTAAACCTCCGTCGCAATCTTATCCTCAAAGTGGCCTCTATGGAGGGTTCCCTCGGTTTTTACTCAGGGATCTAACTTTTGGCAATAACAGGTAATGGCGTGAACACTCAATGGGCTGAAATGTTGATTTATTCAGTGCTTTATTTCAAATCACTAACGAAAACTTACAAAAATGAATAAATAGGCAGTATCCTTTTTTTAGCTATGTGAAATATTAAAATGAAATAAAATAAAATAAAATAAAAATTAGTCTTATTCTGTGAGACACAAAACCGGAAAGAAATGCCTTATTTCTGAGTAACCTTCGGAAGAGGATAAAGACAAGTCTTACCAAGAAATGCCTCAGTGGTCTTCCATGAAAAGAGGTATTTAACTTATCAAAGTTCAGGTTCCAACAAAGTGATATAAAGTGACTGAAAGTCCAATACATCGTTTTGAAGAAAAACGCCTTTTGGTGGGCAATAAAGTTTATAATCTCAGAAATTTTTAGTCTAATGAAACGAAAATTGTTGTATGAGTCTAAATTAGGGAGATTGAAATATTCAAATACAATACACACAAAATTATGATAATACATCGTTTGTCTTGTTCTGGTTAAGTCCTTATAAAAACTTAAAGAAAAAGCCCGCATGTAGAGGTAATATTACTTTAAAAATCTAGTTATGGCTAATTTCAGCTCCCGAGAGTGCAATGAACAACGCCGGCAATTGTTCGCCTTGTAAAGAGAATTTCCAAATCAGTAAAAGCTGAGACAGCAAATTAGCATGTATCATATGGAAGAGAAAAGCGTTTTTCACTGCAATTTCCCAACGAAGAATACAAAATTCGGGTATAAAGAAATTATTAATGCGAAGACTCTCGTTGCAGAGCTTTAAACGTCTGCCTCGTAGCAAATGGAGGGAAATCAAGTGAAAAACAGCCAGTACGTATATAGGCATAATATACCCCAACAAAGATTTATAGGTTTGCTAGGAAAGTTGGAAACTGTAAAGGTGTTACGTGAAAGTGCCCGGTGTTAGGTGAATAATGATATAAACATTTCCAGCAATTACTGATTAAGGGCTGCTTACTTGAGAAAGATTCAGAGTTTTTTTTGTTCAAAAAAGACCATCCTGGCAAACTTACCCCCTTTCGTTGATTCTTTACATTTTTAACACAACAACTGATGAAATGATAATGAAAACAACAAATGTGAATCAAATTATCGATATTGAGAAAATTTAGAAAGCTTATTTAAATAGCAGCTAAAAGGTACGATAAAAAAAGTAATCTGTAAAAACGCATTGTTTTGTTGTCTGCAATATGCATTAAAGTCAGTTTGTTCATATACTTTGTATAGAAATGATCGAAAAGCAAAACGCTTTTTACTTAATATATAAATTTCCAAAACATTGAAATTCTATTATCTAAATAAACCCAGCCCGAAATAATAAAACAAACAAATTTTAGAAAAAAATCAATTAACACTCTCAAAGTTATGATAATTTGTTGCTTTTTGTTGCTTTCTTTTTTTCCTAGGTTTTGTCTTTTTATGGCTACGAATAACTGTGGATAATCACATCCAACGTGATTCAAATGTTACTCTCTAAAAACTCTGCTATACGAAGTTTTTTGCTCGAAACGTTTAACCTGAGGAACCGTTTACATGCTTTGATTCTCACGCGATTTGTTTTGCTGCACAGAGAGTTTTGCTCCGTATTTATATTGCGATCAAACAATGGACAAAGGAAGGAGATGTTGATTTCAGCGCCTTTTATCGCAACCAGGTTGCTGAAAATCTGGTGAATGATAAAAATTAACCCCAATTGAGCTTCACTACGGCGATTTTTGCATAAAATTACGCAATTCTGTCCCTCATATCTATCCATAAGAGATGTACGCATGCGTCTGGTCTAAAACACTTCTCAAAAATTCCACTTTACATAAAATGCAGAACTTAGTCTGGACCGAAGACGAATCTAAACTCTGGTTAATTCCGTCTGCGAAACAGCGCCGAGGCCTGTTCTGGGTCCCCCCTGTGTACCCGGATTTGAGTACGTGCCATGACTGGCCTGTTAAAAACGCCATTGTCCCTTTGCCAATCAGGATGAAAGGAAATTCGAAACGCACTTCTGGTAATTCGTTGAATCCGTTGGAAGCTCAGAACAAGGATCTCGGCACTGCTTCGCGGACGATACTAACCGAGGGTAAATTACGTCTGCCACGCAGGCTAATCGCGCTAAAATTGCAACAAAATCGCCGGTCTTGTCGTGCGACAAAATCCACAAAAAAATGGCAAGTGTAAACGGTTCTAAAGAGTCAAGAGTTGTGATTGATTATAGTTATCGTAGATTTGGTTCAACAGAAAGTTAACATGTTCATGTAGAAGTCCTTAACTCCTCGTCAGAACCACTTTCTCCAGTTCTGTCGTCATCATCGTCATCATCTTCGTCATCCTTCCTACCTTTGTTGTGTAAATTTTCAATGGCATTTGGGTCCTTACAGTCACAAGCTGACATGCAAAATGTCGGTACTCGCCGCACAATCCTGTTCCTTGTAGTAGAAGCACAGCAATCTCCGCCATCCCATCGGCAGTGCTTGTTATTGTTATTCTTGTCACACCACTCATCTTCAATGTAATTCGACTGACAACTAGGAATACACCTCAAACGAGTGGGATCTGGTTTCCACTGGGACTTCTTCGTGCATGTGATAATCGCGAGAGTCTTCTCCTCGTCTCCCTGTAACACATTTAATTAATCAATGAACTTGATTGGATGCAACAGTTAGATCCCTCTGAATACCTTGTTGGATGGTGTTGAATGCTATTGAATAGACTAAGAACAGTCTTCCTTTTTCCCTAGTCCGTCGAGCGAGACGGAAGAGGTGCCCTCGTTTCCTTCGTCTCTCGGCCTCGTCGCTCGACGCTCGACCCTAGCGCGCGAGAAAAAAGAGAGACTACTCGCAGCCTAGTTGTTGAATGATGTTTGATTAAGTTTAAAAATTTTATAGTTCTAATATGTGAAAGTACACTCACTGAGGTTTTATTTTGCTTGCTTGGCGCACTTGAAAAGCTGAGGGTGAGTGGAGGAGAGCGCTCAATTTCCTCATGTTTTCCCTTCCTCGCGTTTCCCCACGACACCCGCCACGAAGACTAGGGCTCATTTGAATGGGCTCACCATAAGACTTCGTCCACAGATTCAAAAGTAAGAGCCACTTTACAAAATTCCATTGTTCAATTTCAGGGTGAAACGGTTAATGAGTCTAAAAAAATTTTTACGCCCGTTCGACAATGTCCAGCACCACTAAAAAGTGTTGGAAGACTCTAGACCAGCCAGGAGTGAACCCTTAGGATTCTTTTTACTGCGGACATGATTGAGTTTCCCACATCCACCCAAACGCCTCACCAGTTCTGATATTGTTTTCACGCCCGACTACATTATTTTATTAATTGTTTTAATCAGAATGACGAAGTTATATGTGAATGGACGAAGGGCACCTGGGTCGTAAACGTTTTTCTCGGGTGAGAATACAAGGGGGCCCAGAGAGGCCTGATTAGTAGAGCAATCAATGGTGTGGCTAAAAACCTTCCGCCGCGCGAAAGACTTGAGCGCTAGTCCAATAAGGCGAAGCGCGGGAAACAAACCATCACCACATCATTTAAAGCTGTAAGTTTACTGCGACAGAAAAACCGCGGGAAACGCTCGGCTCATGCTGTGTGTAACCATAATAACAACCCACCTCCTCAACGACGTCATGAGAGCTATCTTTGCATTGAACTTTACAAATCCCTCCAGGAAAGTGATCTTCACAGGTAATGATAACCCCTGGGGGAGGTACAGGAACGGGACAGGCTCCAGCTAAACGTGATTTACACCTCCTCATTGGCTCGCTCCAACGTCCCTTGTCCTCGCACTTCACAGTGTGGACCTGATAAAGAGAGGCAAATGATAAAGGGGAATATATTCATGTAAGAATTGTTTTGCGATTATATAATGTGTTGACACTAGGAAACAGCCTTGCATGTGTGCCACGAGGTTGGTGGTATTTTTCGGCTTAAATGATCTGGGACCGATTTGTAAGCCGATTCGGGCCTCCCTTTGTAGCTGAAAAGAACGAGCCTATAAGTTATAGCGTGTCAAGAGATGAACAGGTTAAATCGTAGAATATAGACCGGCCTTAAGGCAAAGAATAAGGCGAATATTGCCGTTGATGAGGTACATGTAGTTGTAAGCGCTATTACCCATTCCAACCTCTACTCATTACACGGTTAAAGTATAGTATTTTTTAAAGATCTAGACTTTTCTTCTCACTAAGAAACTTTTCATCGTATTTGTTATACCAAGCACTTTTTCCTATTATTATTTTTACTTGACCTTCCCTATTTTCTTTTCTTATCTTTCCCTTTAATTGCGCTTTGTACTATTATTGTATTACCATCCCACCTAGAAGAGCCATGGCAATTATGGGTAAGGTAATTTTCAAGGGTTGAAAATACTGTTGTTCTAGTTGACTTGGAATTTTGAGACTGGGACTTAAGAGTTGCCTCATACTAAGGACAATGTCTGATCAATGCAAGTTTAACGGTATTATTATACATTGAAACACTGCCTATCTTACCCATTGGCTAAGAGCCTATAGTTGAATTTGGAAATTAGTGCAACCTACAGATTAGTTACTTGCCAGCAGAAAACTGACTAATCTGTAGCTTGCGCGCGCAATGCATAATTTCCAAGAGCAATGTTAAACTGAGTTCTATGCGACAGCTTGTTTTTGCCGGGTTATATTCTTCAAAACAATGTATAATAGAATAGTTATTAGATTCGATTTTGTGATCATGATCCGGAATAATCAAGGTCTTGGTAAGTGTCATCAGCCTCGGCCACCTCGACCTTGATTATTCCGGATATCACAAAAACCTCATCCAATAACTGTGTAAAACATACAGGCCAAAAAAAATACAGAAACTCACCCCCTCTCCTGGGCAATGACTCGAACAAACGCTTCCTAGGGCATTTCCATTCGAACAGTTATACCACATAAGGAGGCTGGCAGAAATTTTCTCGCAGACGATCGGCTCGCACGAAGAATGAGTCCACTGACCACTTTTTGTACAACGCACCTTCAAGGCTCTTCGGGCCGGCCCGTCCCGATCCTTCGGGCGGTAGCCTGGTTTGCATCGGAATTTACAAGAGTAACCGGGTGAAATTCTTCCTTTACTGGTAAAGCAGCTGCTTCCTGTAAGCGGTTCACCGTGCTCTGGAATAACGGGTTTGGAACAAGTCATAACACAAAACGCTGTCTGCGCCGACCATTTGCCATCAGCCTCGCATGTTACGCTAGCTTCGTTCCCTCTAAGTTTGGCCTGTGGCGAACACTTGAAAGAGCACTTTTTACCGAATGTATGTCCGTCTAGGCAATCTGGAAATAAGAAAACAGTTATTAGTCACAAAATAGGAAAACGGTTAAAGATAGAAAGCCCTATTGAAGCAGTATACAACTGAACAACATCAGAACAAGATTCCCATGATCCCATGATGAAGGTAAATTGGACTTCTGCCCCGTCATGGTACCAGTTTTTCTTGTTTATATCTGAAATGACCAGCCCCACTCCTCAGAAGTCAAATGATCGTCCCCATCGCATAGGGACGGGATAAGCAACGCCTTTTGGGTTGTGCGTCCGCCATTTTGTCTTGACTCGCCACCAAAAACTTGACTGGTTCTGCCACAGGCAGCCTTATATTGTCTGTTAGTGTAAAAGCAATGGAATTTTTTTGTCTATTTGTTAGATATACAAAGGCTATCAACCAGTTTGTCACTTAAAAACGAGAAGTGGACTTTTGCAAAGAATTCTGGGACTGTTACTAAAGACAGGGAAAAAAAATGGCCAATAACTGACCTGCGCGTCCCCATGAACGATACCAAAAACAATCGCGGGACACATTTCGACTCTAGTTCCCTTTTCGTATCTAATTTAAAAGTGGCGAATATATGCGCGAGCAATCAATCGGTCAATAGAGACCTTTAGATTCTAGGACGAGGACGACTACGATTACGAGATTTAATTTTAAGTTTCTTTTGCGTATTCTGAAATAATAGACATCCTGGACAGCTTCATTGTACATCTTTTTCACCAAAAAAAATTAGCGCCGTTATCGTGATTGAAGGAGGTTAAGCTTTCTCCCAACCGCTAACACGACATTCTCGCTAAAACTCGTAGTAGAATGACGACGACTATCACGTTTTCCCGCCAAAATGACGCTGGTTCACGCGTACGCACTACTTAGTATTGAGAAAATCTCGTACTTGTAGTCGTACTCGTCTTAGAAGGTCTTTATTGTAAAATTTACAATCAGCAGTTCAGCTGTACTAACCAGCTTGGCCATTTGGAATCCTGGGAACACCACAATTAATAGGAACACAACCTGAACTGATTCCTTGCCACTCTTTGTTCAAGCAAACCATCTTGAAGGGCTTTGACGGTCGGTATCCAGTCTTACAAGTAACAGAACACGTCTGCCCCTCTTTCGTTCCCTCGCATTTGACCGTCGCGTGTTTTAAAACCAGTTTGTGGCAAGATGGCCTCTCGCATAGGTAATTGTGGCAATGCTGAGTGCGCGGACTAAAAATTTCCTCCGGACCGCATTTGGACAGTTCAACAACATCGAAATTAGTTCTTGAACGCAGAGCTACGCCAGCTATGGCGATAAGGTGAGACTTGAAGCTAACGCGAACTTTGCGCACATAGAAAAATGGTTCTGTCATATCGTGATGGAATGGAATAACAGCCGGGTTAACCTTGCAAGAAAGTTTTGTTTCATCGCCTCCTGAAGAGTGGACACGTCCAGCATTGTCGATGAGCTCTACTTTTATAGTTCTGTCAAGACTATATTCAGTCTGTCCATCGGAACCGATATACAGGACAAGTGCAGCAGGTACAACAGAGCGATTGAATGTGACTTCCAACCAATAATTGCCATTCACAAATGATCTAGTGCAGGGACGCCATGCATAGGCATTATTAATAAACTTATCTCCCGACTGACATACCTGTGAAAGGATAATAAAAACATGCTATTAACAAGGGTCGGGAAGTTTTTTATTTAACTTGTTCTATATATACTGCTGCCCCTCATAACCCCCCCACCCCAACCCACCCCCACTTACAAGCCCCCCCCCCCCCCCCCCCACCAGTCATACGTCCATCTAGCTGTAAATAAAAAATACATCAGATTATAAGCTCCCCAGATATAAGCCTAATCATGTAGTGTAGCCATATGCGCAACTAAATCAATCGTAAACCAAGTTCCGGCAAAATATGCGAGCGCGCGTGAGCGGACGCTGATTTCGCGCGCGTGCTCTACTATCCCTGAAGAAAAAAAGGGAGTAATTGTAGACTAAAGCAAAGAAATATAGTTGGAAAATCTCGTGCATATAAAACATTCAACGATTCAATTTGACCTTGTGGGGAAATGACTCTCTGCCAGATTAGTCACCAAAATATGTCTTATACAAAAAGTGGACCGCTCCCCCCCCCCCCTCCCCCTTTCCTTTTGCTCTTTCGCTCTACCACCTCTCCATCATTTTGCCTGGAATCCTGTGGTTCTTGGATAGTCGTTTATTTAATATTACGAAGAAATAATCATGAAGGGGAAGTACGGTAACCTCGAATGGGCATAAGAATTCTCCACAGTCAAAATTGACTGTCCTTTGATGCTAGAGAGATTAAGATTGACGTTTACGCCAAACGGCAAACGTGAATTTGTGCCAGGTGATCAAGTTTTCCCCTTACCTGGTGTTTACTGTTTATTACTTCCACTCAAAAATAAGTCCTTTCACGCCAGTTTTATGCATAAGAATTGTTCTGGACATTTATCGGTTTATTTTCTATCCTGACAAATTCTTAACTTGAATCTGAGGTTTGCCGTTTGCTGTAAACGTAACAATTCAAATTTACCCCCATTTGTAACTGCTCTGGAGAACTGTGCCCCCACTCTTAACACCAACCCGCCTCTCTCAAACCAAAACTACCTTGATAAATAAGCCATTTCCGAGTTGCCTGACGCCGCTGTTGCAAAGGGAACGAAAAGGATTTTTTACTCTCCTGCAAATAAAACTGAGTTTCAAAGGTTTTGAACTTAGCCTTGTTATGAAAGTAAGCGTTTTTGGAACTCGGACACGGCTTAATAATTCGAAGCGAAGCCATGAGAGGTATTCGCTACAGACATACACATTTCCCATAACGCGCCTAACTGCAACCTAAATTTTTTCATTAGCACTATCTTCAATTTCTCTTGGGACGACTATAATACCTAAGAGAAAATGAAAACAAAAAGGGTTATGAAAATTTTGCAGGGCAAACAAGCTGTACTGTGGGTAATGCGCGAGTGGCGAATGGTAAGATGGGAAAGATTAGGGTTGGGAATAGCTATCAACGTGTAAGGTAGTTGCGTTACCAGATCTAAGGGAGGAGGTCCAAGGGTCACGTTTTCTGGGCATGTTTCGTCTCGGTCGCGAGGGTTAACAATAACGTTCACAGCCCACTGGTCTTCAAATCCCTCTGGCGTATAAAAACCACAGTCTTTGATGCTAGTTTTTCTTTCAAAGTCTTCGCAGATTCCATCTCCATCATGGCGATAACACAGACTTGGATGGCCTATGAAGCAATTGAAATCATCATTATTGTAGACTAAGTTAGCTTGAGATATATATTTAGACGTTGCCGAGAGGGCATGGAAACAATAACACCCCTCCCCCCCCACCACCACCAAACTATAAATAAAGTTAAGCCGCAGAGGATATGATCCGCCAAGGACTTCATTCTCTCCGCATACTTATGATCCGAGCGTAATCTCTTCACAGACAGGGAGACCTCTTGCTTCCTTTGGTTTTCCAATCCCCATTCTTAATTAGTAAATACCAAGCCTTCTTTCCCTCACCCCACCTCCCCCTTCAAAAATATTTTGCTCAATACAACTCATGTGAGATTGCTTTGTGCTTTTTATGGGAGGGGAGAAGGGGATGTGCACTTGAGAAGGGCCAGCTAAGTCTAACTTTTACCTACCCTATAATACAATAATTTTGAAAAAAAAAAAAAGATTCTAAGTGAGATATATGATCATCAAAAGTAAATCCCATTACACAGCTAAGAAGGAAGAATTTATTCGCAAATTTTATACTGTCTGTCTTTTTCGTTTAAAATAGCATCAGATGAAAGTTGGCAAAACTAAAATATATTTGTTCTTCAGTGGAGTTCATCTTATCCACGACCTCTCAGGGTTAAGTGAATGAGATTAACTTTTCATCGGATTATCGAACTTAGGATTCTGCACGAATTTTGTACGTGTTGGCGCGTGTGCAATAACAAAATAATCCGATAGATCAGCTAACCTTGCTTTTGAGGCACAGGGAAATTCCCGACGAAAGATCAGACTTGAACAAAACCACTTAGGCGGCAAATCCTTAAAAAAAATGTATTCTCGATGTTGCAGGGCTTTTGTTCAAATTCGCATACCAATGTTTGTTTTCAGGAAAATTAACTGCCTTGAAACAGTTGAAAACAGTATGATCAGATACGAAAGTTGTTTGGATAACTTGTGTATTTACCCCACAGAGAGCTTCTTTCATTACCTAGTCAACCAATATTTGGTATGTTTAATCCAATTACTACGATTGGTCGATCAATTGTTTCCCCGTTTCAGCAGAAATTTTGTGCAACTTTACCATATTATTTTCAGCGGCGCTGGCCTTGTTTTCTCAGTTTTCCTTAAGTGATTTTGGACCACACGCATTTACCACGCGAGTCCGTCATGTTTTTACAAAGTCAATAGCGTATAAACCGAGGCACGCGTCAAGTTTCGACCGTGAAAGATGTTCAGGCATAAGAAGCTGCTTCCAAGAAGTTGAAATAGCGATTAAGGCATTTATTTAGCAGTTATTTTTTGAACTGGGGTGCTTCATCAACTGATTGTTAGCATCTAAATCATGTTAACATCTCATCAGTCCCCTTCCTAATTTTTTTTGCTTTGTAGACTGCGCATGGAAAGGTCGGAAAAGGGGGAATCGTGACGGCATCATACACAAAGCCCCTAGAGAAAAAGAAGACACTTGTCTTCTGAGGTATCTCAGAAGGATGAGGATAGTTAGTAGAGAAGTTCCTCTATATTTGAAGTCTGCACTTCTGGACTGAGGCACAGAGTTTTTAAATGTGCTGTCCTACAAACTCTTTACTTCCAAAACTTTCCATGTAATGTTTACAACTACAAATAATGATTGTTTGAGCTCCAAAAACTGAAGGGTGGGGGGGGGGGGGGGGAGGGAGGGTGCAGAAGATATACATTTCTCTTTTTTAATTTGAGAACATTAAAATGAAACTTTTTGGCATTCCTTTCGCATAGGATTTTTTGTACTTTTTCGTAGTTTTACGAAATGGTATCGATTCCATGAATTTTGTAGAGCCCTTTTGCACGTTTGTCACTGAGTTTGTTCGTAGCCTTCACCCTGGTGAGTTATGGGGCATCAAAACTTATCAGGGTAAAAACCACAAACTCTTGCCCAAATTTGTATTCGACCAGATTGCTTAGGCATTCCATTATTACGATGACAGTCAAAGAGCTGAACAATCAAACCCAACAAAAAAGGTGGTTAGGTAATTGAGCAGGAGTGACAACCTCGTTTACGGGGAAGGAAAAAAAGGAAGAAAAAGGTTAATAGAAATGATAATGATGATGGTAATAATAATAATAATAATAATAATAATAATAATAATAATAAATAGTATGCTTACAAGACGCAAAAAATCACGTGCACATGATCTAATGCGCTTTACAGCAAAAGCAAATTAAATATAAAAGGTACAATGATTTTTTAATGTGGATTTATAGCCTTTTTTACCTGTACAATGAAAAACATCTTCTTTCTTGCACTGCACGTTACAGCCGTCAGCATCTCTCACATTTCCATCATCGCATTCTTCTCCTATACTTTCCTCTACTACACCATCGCCACAAAAGCCCTGCTCAGGTGAATACACTAAGGGTGGAGAGAATGGGCCCTCGAGTCCAAAACTAGTGACAGCCTTGACTTTGTAGGTGTAAGACTTGCCAGGGATCAAGTGCCTGTAGCGACAGTATAAGGTGACACTCAAACGAATAGAACAAGATGCACGTATATAACCGATTCAACAAAGGTCGCTTTGGGCATTGGGCAATTGCGCACAAGGAAGCTATTGTTTAGTCGCCCACTCAAGCAAATCGTTGCATTGTTCCATATGCCAAACTGTCGATGACCAATTGCCAAAGCAACCTTAATTGAGTTAGGTGTATACACTACGAGTAACCTTCATGATCTTTTGGGCTAGTAAAACGAGCGATGACGCGTGCGCGCGTGGAGGGAGACTTGGAGTGGAGTGGAGGGAGACTTGGTGGCAGTTTCCAAGCGCGGCTACCTATTTCGCTTGCTCTACTTTTCACTTATCCTGCGAAAACAGCCGTCTCTACTCGTCCCTAGCGGCTAGGAGCTATTTAACAATTATCCCTTGAGCCCGAATGAGTTCTGAGTCAATAGTTCATGAGGCCGAAGGCCAAATGGGCTATCGAATCAGAGGCCATGAGGGCGAGAGGAATTATTGTTTTAGTAAAATCCAACTAGTTGGTCAAAATATCGAGCCAAAACAACTTTAGCTAGTTAAAGCTAGACTTTAAGTTTTTTCGCCGCCAAAAAGCCGGCGCTTTGCGCTACTAGTGGGCTATAACATATAGCCTAGTAGTAGCTCAACCAATCAGAATGCAGCATTGATAATAGACCACTAGCTGGATTTTACTAAACTACTATATACTATACTATACACTACCCTTGACAAAAATATGGTTGGCTACTCCAAGGAGTAAAATATAGCGAGATCATCAGCACCTCGTCTTTTGTTATTGCTCTTCAGAATGCGTTTTTGCCACCTTGTTAAGAAGTGGGGTGGTAGTTAGGAGTAAAAATAAAAACAATGAGAAATGACTCTTACCTATCTTCAAACCTTGTTGCTTTTACGCGCTGTGCGCGTCCAAACGGAAAAGGTGGTTGCCTAGAGACCAGATACTCCATTGGTTCACACTCACGACAGTTTGGATGATTGACAGATGACGTCAGTTGAATGGCATCAATCACAGTCATTTCTTTGACATGGACACGAATCTTCGAGACGTTTTTATTGACTTTTAAAGACATAGTCAGCGGAGAATCGCACTGAGCCGTGGCATTGCCTAACGACTTCTCAGTACCATCAACAAAGATTAGGGTGATATCATTGATTCCTTCTTTTGAATTCCAAACAACCCAAAGGGACAAACTAGTCGGAATAACGGCTTCCTTGAATCCAAACACAATATGACCACCCCCATAATGATCAACGGGACTCCATCCGTGTGGGGATAAATTGCAAGACTTGGCGTCAGGAGCTCCCGTTGCTTGATGAGGGGACCAATAACCATTCGGCTTGGAAGGAACCGAAGACGTCGCAGTCTCAGCATACTGTTGAAACACTCTGTCTTCACGGCACTCGTGACAACTGTTCAGTGCGTTCGCTCCTCCTGTCCCCAAAGGTGGAATCCATGTAAGAGTTACTTTATCTTCCGCTTTAGAAGTCACGCGCGGTGGAAGTGGGATGAAAGAAGGCGGGGTTTTTTCTTGTTGCCACGACTGGTAGACCAGATCAATGTAACAGTGCATTCTGGCTGCTTGTTGCTCAGTGAAGGAGTCAAGACATGAATCATTAGCGTAACTCATGTAGTTGCTAAAAGGCGTGTTCCTGAATTTTTTCACTCCGCAGACCATGCTGTCTTTGCCCACAGGATCACTACACAAGTTATTCGCAGGTGTTGGATTTGTATCCGAGCACAGGTCCCCCAACTCAAGAGAAGGGAAGAACTCAGCACATTCATCGCCACAGTCCTTTATTTCTGAAACTCCGTGGTGTACGTGCCACAGGCCAAGTACATGACCGAACTCGTGAACAAGGGCATTTGTATGGTGTTTTTGTCCGAAGTTCTTCGGTAGCATAATAACACCACCGTAAATGCTATGAGCAGATTTATCCCAAGGGAAAGTGGCAACTCCCTGTAAGTTCTCATTACTCCAGCCAACCAAATAGACATTCAAAAAATGCCGATTGTCCAAATTTAGAAGGGATTTGTATTCTCTGTCACTCATGTACGCCCTGTTCGGTGACGTAGGGTCGAAGCATGTTTGGTACACGTCAGTTATGCTGACGTTGCAACACTCACCAGCGTCCCACCCGTTGTAAAACTTGTTGCATTCTGGGTCACACTTGCCATTTCCACGCTTTTCCGGATCACAAATAACTTGGGTCTGATCGCAGTCCCCTCCATCATTTCCTGTGATATTGTGCATGCAGTTGTCAGAATTGCAGATCAAGTCGCCGATTTTTTCTGGTTCGCAATGCCAAATGACCGTGCGACGTCGCAAGGACGTGTTTCGAATTTCATGCTCTTGGAGCTGGAAGGAGATGTTGTAAGGTGCGAAGGCTTTGTTTAGCTGAATGTGTTGAAATTTAATTTGTTTTTTGGTTACCATCGGGTTAGAGCCATCATCATCCAAGATATTAACAACACGATATCTCACGATCTTTTTGCCTCGCAAGTGGGTATTTTTGACATAACTCCTGATAATCTCAGGATTATCGCACACTGTAGTACCACACGGGGGCTTCACGATCGCCAAATCGTGAGGATCGGCCGGTATTGTTGACTCTATGACTTCCGGTGGATTTGCAGAGCTTGGGACGATTGTCCATGTGGTCTTGGGATTGCGATTTAGTTCCTCCTTATCTGCAAAGCTTTCATACATCACTAGGAATTGTTCAACATCACGAACGGGGGTAAAAACATTGGTGCTGATTTCTTTGTGGGATTTCGCAATTGACCAGAATCGTACTTCGTCTATTGTCCCACGAAAGAACGTAGCTGAAGAGACGTTGCCCCCAGCTTCTAAATGCTCACAGCCGTCAAAGCCTTTTGCAAAGATGTGGCCTTTCTGCTCTGATGAAACCGCTACTTTAGCTTGATTGATGTATAATATCATTCTTTTTCCATCGTAAGTTGCTGCTACATGAAGCCAAGTGTTTGGCTCCACGCTGAGAGGAGATATCAGCTTCGTGTCGCTATGCGATCGCTGCGAGCGAAGTCGAAAGAAAACTCTCAAACTTCTTCCCTCTGCGCTGGCTTCGTCAAGCCCTACTTCCCAGCCTCCATCTTTCGATTCCGATGAGCAGTCGTCAAAGAGCCCAATCACTGTAACCGGCGATCTCTGACCGCCCTCGGGCTTCATCCAAAACTCCAAGGTGAACTGGTGTGATGGAATTTTGTAAGGGCCGGCAAATCTGACGACATCGCTGCCTAAGAATCGTAGCGCCTTGCCAAATTTTGAGCCCGTTGGTGGGGAGAACGGAAAGCGACCATGATCGTAGCGTTTTACACGCCGCGTCGAAGCGCAGCTCGATATGTGTTGGTCTTCTTCTAACTCTGCAGCCCTTACAGCGTTTTCAAACTCTGCGTTCCCTGAGGTCACTTCCACACGCAAAAGCAAGGAAAGAAGCACAACCAGTAACAGCGGGTGAATCTTTTTTTCGAGAAGGTCCATTTTGAACCTCAATGTTCGCCGCAAGAAACGGGCTATGTTCTCGTTGTACTTCTCTGTTCGTGCAGAAACCGCGATAAAATGAACTTTGAAGATTAAAAAGCGACCTTTCCTGTTTAGTAGTTTGTGTAAAGTAAACAGCTGTGAAGATTTGACCCTGTTGATTGTAAAATTAAACCATTTGTCAGATCATATCACAAGTTAGCGCACTGTGATAAACTACAATGACCTTTTTCGCGTACAAAATAGACTCAAAGTATCTGAGGTGTAAAAGTCTACACCTGAACAAAAATGAAGATGAATTTCTGCTGAAACATCAACATTATAAATAGTTTCTGATTTCTCCGTCTTAAAAATAAGCAATTTAGGAAATCTAGCCCCATGATTGACATTCAACTGATAGCTGAAACCCCATGGAAAACGCCGGAAATCTATCACGTACTTCTTCTTTTTTTGAGGTTAAGGTTCAAGTTATTGCTTGAAATTTTTTCGTTATCGTGAACACGACAACAATCCACAGATCTTGTCGACTATTTCCTTCGTCGAACTATTGGATTACGTAACTTTGGAAAATTGCAAAGCAAGCTGTAATTTTTCGAAAAAAAGTTTTAAAAAAAACTTCAATGAAGCGGAAACGAAGTAGCACATTAGTTTTTGTTTTCTGTTACCGAAAGCAGTGACAAATGAACATCGCTAGAAAACAAAGGCGCATTGTCCTTTTGTCTTTATAAATCTGTATACAATAGTCAAATATTGGGAGGAAATGCTACATGCTCGAACAAGTTTTCATTATTCTTTTTGAACAAAGAAAACAATCAAGCAAACAACAAGCAACAAAAAAAATCGAAGTGTCGAAATATCTTCCTGTCAACGTGTACATTAAAAAAATGAGAAAATTGTAGCCTTGCCCCGGAAGAGTCCACCTGGAAAATGAATCATGGTATTTCGTGGGTGGTAAACTTAAGAGCTGCGGCTTTCACCGCTCATGTACGTTGGGTTTTGCGGTAGATTTTGCGGTATAAATGGGGTTCCGGGTTTAGAACAGTGAAAGGGCTCATTATACAGAATACTGCCGTATACTTTAAACAGTCCAATTAATTACAAGTTATTTGTTTTAAACCTTGAATCTCTTTCTTTCCGTCGGAATAAGAGTTTCTTTTTAAGTTTATCTAGTGTCCAAGAAGCCGGGGGGGGGGGATGGCAGGAGAGGCTGGAGTGGCTGGAGAGGAGTAAATTATTAAAATTAAAGTCTGTACTAAAGGTACATGTATGTTTTAAAATTTTAAACGAATGTGCGTATGATGCTCTCGAATGGATTTTATTTTTGGGAAAGAAGGACAGAAATATTTCTTCAGCAAGTAGCTTTTTAATGATAAGAAAATTTATATGAAAACGGATACAACGCTTTTGATATAAAGATATACAGAAATTCAGCCCAGTGTTCTTCTGAAGTGTTCTGTCAAGGAGGCGCTTTTTAAGAGTTTTTCTTTTTCATTTTCGATTTCAAACTTATTGTTCATGTTTTAACTACATTATGACATCCATTATCCTTCTCTCAATAAACTCTGGAAAACGTTTATAGAAGTTGTCACAAGGTCTCGTTTTGATTTTGTACGTATCAAAAAGACGTACCACCAAAAAAAAAACTGTGTATGAGGTCGATCACGAGCTTGGGGGTGGGGAATTGTCTCTTATAACATAGCGCGCGTGCTTGCCCTACTGATTAAGTCCCGTTGAGCCACTATGAACAAAATCTTTATTTACGCACGCCCCTGAGTAAATAAAGATTTTTTTCATGATGACGTGTTCAGCTGTGTTTTTCGTCGCTTTTCCTAAGCGACCCAAAATCGACGGCAATGATGAAAAACCTTCAAAATTTTTTGGAATTTAGCTTCGTTCTAACCACTCAAACCAACAGCAAAAGCGATAATAAAGATGTTTCGCCAATAATAGAGCCTGAATGATTCGTTGAAAAGTCTGCCGTTAAGTCTGCCGTAAAGAGTGACTGAAAATATTCAATTTCTATAGAGTGTCCTCCGTTTTTAACGTTTGTTTATCCTTTACAAAACAAGTTAATTATAAAGGAAGCTCAATAGCGAAAAATTTTGTACTTTTGTCAGTATCGCCGAACAATCCGACTAAAGCAGGAAAATTTCTCTTACAATAACAAGACAAATTATACAAGAAGACATAATTTATTACTCGCAAAAACAACTGCTGCCAGGTCTTCTCAAGAAGCCGTTATGAATCTAATATAATATAAAATGAATATAAGTTTAACGTAGGATGACAGTCGTCTTTGCTAAAAAACAAGTTTTCTGGATTTCGCCGAGCAAAACATAAACATGTTTTCAGTAAATCCAAACCATACTCCACGACTTCTTACGAACATGTGAATACTTTAACTTTTACCTTTCTTTCTCCTTAGTTTCCATTCGTTTAATCAGGCGAAAAAATAGGCAAATCTTCTTTCTCAGTTTTACAGAAAGAATCTTCATTCAAACTAGACGATTTTATACAATGATGTGAATGCAACGCACGTTGTGATTGGTCGTTAACATAATGATCTATCAGAGTTTAGTAAAATCCAACTAGTGGTCTATTATCAATGCTGCGTTCTGATTGGTTGAGCTACTACTAGGCTATATGTTATAGCCCACTAGTAGAGAAAAGCGCCGGCTTTTTTAGCGGCAAAAAAAGGATCAAAGTCTAGCTTGAAGTAGCTAAATTTTTTTTATTCTCGATATTTTTGACCAACTAGTTGGATTTTACTAAAACAATTATTCCTCTCGCCCTTATGGCCACTTAACAAATAGATTCCATATTGCCGTGGGTCTATTCAGTAACAGATCACAGACACACTCGCCTGCGGCTCGTGTGCCACTTCATTGTTTTTACCACATTTTGACGTCATCTGTGATCTATTACTGAACAGACGCACGGCAACATGGAATCTATTTGTAAAGTGGCGTGTTTGTAATCAGCTAATAGAAGCGTTTGTTATCGGGTCACGCGTTACGAGAATTTTGCAGCATTAAAATAAAAAGGCAAGCATTTTTGTTATAAAAAAATTTGCTCATGCTTTTAGCAGTGCGTATATCGAGCTATGGATGCAGTTGGGAAGTTTGGAGAGCACTCAAGAAGCTAGAGTTGCTCTCGGCTGCGCCTCGAGGAACTCTTTCGTATCTTTCGTGCTCTCCAAACTTTCTAGCCTGCGAAAACATCCGTTTCTCCTCGCTCTTCGCCGATGGGGATGTTTCGCGTTTCGTTTCCAAACGTCCCCATCGGCTACTAACTTTCCGCGTGTATCCATAACTCGATATACACACGCTAAGCATGAACAAATTCTTAATTTCTGCGTGCCCAGGGGCGGATAATTCCGGGGAAGGTACTTTAGGACGTCTTGAGTGGAGATGTGCCGCTGGAACCCTGGAACCCTTAGCCTATACCAGAGCTAGTGCAAGTGAATTTTGCTACCCTATACCAGGCTAAACTCCCCAAATCCCCCCTATCTTAGAGTAGCTGTTTTCCAGAAACAACTGAGGTCACTAGCACAGTCCAGCAAAAAAAAAACCGATTTGATTATTTAATATTGTTGAGTGGCAATTCCCGGTTTCCCTAGTCTAGACTAAAATCTTCAGCCAATTCATCAGTTTAAATGGAAAATGATACCCTCTTCTAGACCGAAACTCTCTGATTTATATACCCTATCCCAGAGTAAACTGCTTGAAAGCCATACCCTCCGTGGGGGAGAAATGAATGCGTGACAAACGAACCCCAAAGGACGTCTGCGGGGAGGCTATACCCTTCACAGCGCACATTGTTTTTAGCCTATATATGGCAGTACCCCCCCCCCCCCCCCCCCAGGAGAGTGTTAGACCGCCAAGAAAAAAATGCCAATCCCTGGGGGTATTCCCGGGGGGGCATGGTTACAAGTCAACTGAATTGAACGTTGTCATCTGTCATCTGAGCGAAAGCTTCAGTAAGCTAAGCTGTTTCATTGTTTTCTATTGCATATGAACGGCCTTTGGTCTTTGGACACGAATTGAATATTCGATTGAATTTTAAATAAGATTTCGTGCAGTCATGACTGTAAACATGCATTACTTGTGTCACGCATTACTGTTTCAATGTATCTTTGCCGGCGAAATACAGCCGTCTCCTCGCTCCTCACAATTCGCAGGCTAATTGTATCTTAGCAAATGTGAATAAAGTCGTTGAATTAAATATGAGTCTTATTTACTTTGTTGTTCAATCCAGTTTTCATTATCAATCTGAAAACCAGCAATAGTGATATCCTTTTGCATAGGGCTTACAAAATTATGAAAGCGGTTTTTCGTCAGTCACATCTTCACCAGCATTTCCTAGCGAACGGCTACTGCTAGCTTTAATTTTAAAAAAAAAACCTTGTGGTGACGGTTTTCCGCTATCATGGTCAATGGCCAACGTAGGTGATGCCCAAATGCGGAAGGTATTACCCCCTAAAAATCTCAATCGAGCCACGTTAAATGTTAAAAGTTGGTTTACATTACATTGCATCACACGGGGATGCCGTGAAGCCTAAGGCTTTAATTTTAGCGCCCTCTGAGATCTTACCTTGACTTTTCAGTTTGAAGAAGTGATTATCAGACGGCAAGCTGGTCAGGGATTTCAGTCGGAAAAAACTGGATTCCGAATCATAAGAGTAACTTTCGATCAAGGTGGTATGACTGCACGCTATATAAAGGCCGCTAGGGGGGTCCACGATGACAACCCACAAAACGTCACTAATCACACGGATCACAGCCCTGTACTCCATGACGAAACACGACTATAAAATAACTAAATCTGACTTTCATCCGAGGCTGTCTAGACTAAGATAGCAGGACAGTAGTCGAATGCCAAGTTGCAATTAGGCATTTTCACGTCGTAGTCGAGCAAGGACGGTAAAGAAATGTACAAAAAAGCGTGATGCACGTGCAAAGTTGTTGTTTTGCGCAACAAACCTATTGCTTTTTTGACGTCCTGGTTGCCGTCGCCGTCGTCGCTGAGTCTTTTGCATAGAATATATAGCAGATGGGCCGGCATAAGCAGGAAAAACTGTAGCATTTACAAGAACATCGAAACTTCTTCTTTTCACTTCTTTTTCTAAAAAACTATACCCTGGGCAATTGAAACAATGGACTGAATATTTGCAGGGCAGGAGTTCACTGTAAATTTACCTCATCGCAGATAAGAGATTTTGGATAATAACTATACTTAGTAGTAAGTAAGCTTTGCGGGAGGGACTGATGAATCTCGATTGCCGCACACTGAATTGAAAGGTATTTAACTATAGAGTTTTCAGATGATGCCAATTATAATTCCAATTAAGGATTATAGGTCTGCCAACACCCCTTTCAGAGGATTACCACGGATTAACTTTCAGAAGAAAAACCTGGAATGCTATCGATAGATGAAAGTTTTTGTCTTCAAAAGATAAGGCTGCAATGAGCATTTTCTTATGTTCTAGCTTACATTTTCTGACGGAAGGATCAATACACTCAAAACGTTAACATAGAAGTAAGAGTGATTTCTTGCGAGACTTCTTTTCTACTCAGCGGAGAAAATTTGGTTCTATCAGTCAACCTTTTTGGATCTAAATCGTGATAAAAAACGTCAATAACCAAAAGATTATCTCCTGTCTTGAGTGCCTAATCGAAAGACAAGCAAATAAAAACAGGGACAAAAGTTGAACTGTCATTTTTGAGTCTTTTGTATTTCAGACGCAGAAATCCTTCCGTTAATAAAGCTGCCCTTCATAGGGTAAGCTCATCGAGTTATTTCAAGTCAGGGCGGAACGCCCTAAGGCAAACACGTAAGAGGTTTTAAGCGATGGTGTCATTTGGAGCTATTTCATGGCAGAAGAAACTGTTTAGTCAATGCCAAAAATGTTGAAGAGCATCTAATCTAGGCGAAAGAGACAAAAAAGGACACTAATCTCCAAATCCCCAAAACGAATATTTCAGTACTGAACCCAGAGCATATTAGACTAATGGTTGACACAACCTACTAGAAGTAACGATTAGCTAAAGGAGATCACCAGTTTTATGAGCTTAGTCAGGCAACTTGTCTCGGTGCCAAATAGTTTGCGTAATTCTCATTCATCTTCTACGGCGATTTTTCCGTACCTTTTGTTTAATTTTTAGTTTTTTTTTATGACATTTGATGTAGCCCTATCTAGTACGTGGCTTTAGATCGTACTGGTTCCTGCATGTTCCTGGTCAATCTCGCACGTTTAGTTCAGTCGGTATCTGGCAAAACTCTTGGCTTTTTTGTAAATTTGATGCTCAAATAACTGTCGTCAGTACTCAAAGTTATAATTTAATACTAGAGGAATAAAGATGAACTTCAAGTTTCCCGCTTTTTAATTGTTTCAAGAAGGCTGAGGGCTGTACTCGAGGCTCAAATAGATCAACAGTATCTTGGCTTGAAATATTCAGATTACTCATTCTCTCTTGCTTACATAGAAATGTTGCTGCAAATACCTCAATTCTTTCGTAGGCAGGCTCAGTAGCTTCAAACTAACAATGCAGAGGCATTATACGCAAACTTAATTTTTAAATAACTCAGTCTGTAAATAACAGAGACCTTTAGATTCGAGGACAAGGACGCCGGACTACGAGTACGAGATTTGACTTCAAGTTTTTTTGCGTATTCTCAAGTTATAGACTCTCCGGAAGGCTTCATTTTACCATTTTTCACTAGAAAAGTTTTACTGTTATCTTTAGTGAAGGAGGTTACGCGCTCTCCCGATCGCGAAATGATAAAACCGCTAACATTTGATATCTTCACTTGTTTCCACCACTTCGACATTCTCGCGAAGACTCGTAGTACGGAATGACGACGGCTACCACATTTTCCCGCCAAAATGACGCTGGTTCACGCGCGAGCACTTCTTAGTATTGAGAAAGTCTCGTACTCGTAGTCGCACTCGTCTTAGAATCTAAAGGTCTCTAAATCTAGCTCTAACTGGGTGTTCATTGAATTTAATTGTAGTCCATAAAGGCAAATGCGTTGGCTTGATTACTAGCTGGCTACGGTGCCAATAAATGGACTGAAAGACTCTCGGGTCTCAGTGTGTGTCATGATTGATTGACTGCAAGATTAAATGAACCCCACTTTCATTTTTATGAGGAAAAAAAATCTAAGGAAGTAAAAGAACTGGATTGTACTACCCAGGTAAGAAATTCGTGTAATAAACTAAACGTCCTACATATGATAAATATATCGCACCTAAAATTTTCCATACCTGTTGGCCAAGTTTCCTTTCTTGTATGAAAAGTTCCCATTAATAAACTAAGCTACAGATCTCTCCAATTTGGTCTGCCCTTATTCTCAGTTTCATTGAAAATGTAAGTCAAAGTTCTCCAGCGGTTATGTACGAGTATCAGTAGCCTATTTCCCATCTTTTTAAAACGCGGCTTAAAACCTTTTACGCATCATTTGAGTTCCAAAAAATGGTCCCGAATTTTGTAATGCCGGCTATATCTAGGCATTGAAACTGTTTCCAGTCGTCTGTCTGTTGCTACGGATGGCAAGAATGTCAAGAATGGACATGGATTGAAATTTGAAAATAGTTGAGCCAAGTTGTAATTCTACGCCTGCTATAGAGCGTTTTCACTCACATGGCCAGCATCGATGCAAATTTATTGGAACAAAAGAAAGCGTTCTCATAAGAAAAGAATTCAACTCCCACTAGCCTCCCACGCAGACGTTCGTGAGGGTTCGTCACGCGTTGAACGTGGGGCAGGAACGCGTGACGAACCCCTAAGAACGTCTGCGTGGGAGGTTAAACTCCCACAGGATTGCCTTGGTACACCAACATGGCCGCCGTTTCATTGTTTTGGAACACCAATATGGCCGTCGTGACGTCATGTGAAAACGCTCTATATTTGTGAACTGAGCCTAATGTTTACATTGGCAAGTAAATGCTGGAAAAGGACAAGATGGCAAATGGCGCCACAAAGCCCCTTTAAGGAAGCCGGCAAACCACTACCGTCTTAGTCTCGGATGTCATTAGTCTAAGAGCAAGCTCTCTTTGGTTGTTCTTTCTCTTACCTCGGACGGTAGCCCAAGTTGAACCCTTAGTTTGTCGAGACCAAGGCTTGCTCGCACGTCTGATGTTATTTACGATCTGTTGGGATTGGAACTGAAATGAAGCCTACTTTAATTTATCATTTGCATGTAACAAATCATGACTGAAAAGGACTTCCTCTTGAGAGACTTCCTGAGTAAAAAACTATATCCGGAGATCAACAAATCTGAAACGAATTGTTGTGAAACGAAAAGGAAATGAAAACATTTGCAGTAATTAGTCCATATGCAAACCACCCTCCGGTACTGAAACCAACTAGAAATTTTAAAGTGGACTAAAAAGTTATAAGACTTGAGACAATAGAAACCGACAGAAGCGATTGACGAGGCATTGTATTAAACCCCCTTAAAAAACATAAGTACCATGGGCGTATAGTTGTCTACGGCCTGTAGACGACATAGAGGGAAATTGGCTATAATCTCGTCCAGCGTTCGGTTGAGCTACAAAGAGTTGTGAAAAAAAAAAGGTTATCCTCTACCTAACCAAACCTTTAAATTATTTTTAGCGTAAATATTGGATTGTAGAAGATAAAAGGAAAATCCCAGAAACGGAATGAATGAGGAGGCCAAACGATTAAAAGTTGCAACAAGGTACTTGGCGATCAAATAGAAACTTCATATGTTGGCACTCGTAGCACATAGGGGACCAAAAGTAAGACATCGTTGACCGTACATTCAAGAATGATCGAGTCGGTTTTAGTGCCAGTGACACAAAATCACTGATACATCTATTATCTTAGCTCAGTTTCCGGCAATTTTTTTTGTCGGTGGACTCTTTGAAAGTAGATAGCGAAATTTCAATTTTGTCAGGAAGAAGCCGGGGGGAGACACAAAACGAAAGAGACTAGATTAGATTTTCTTTGTAAAATTGAAACAGCACTGATAAAAGGTGAAATGGTTAATCTAGTTGATCGCTGGACCTAGAAAAAGCGCCACTGATGAGAGAAATGTTCCCTGTAGCCTCTGTTAGCAGGGAAAGAGAAATGACGCTTTTAAAACGTTCATCGTAGTTAACATTTCTGAAGGTATTTCCGACCGGCAAAGTTTACGGAATTCTATCACAAGTCACAAGGCGAAAAGTAGCGACACAACTTTAAAAAATGTGGCTGAGTGAAAGCCAAACAACAAGCAAATGTAAATTAGAAGGCCTAGACCGAATAGTGAAATGAAAATTTGGAAAGTAACTAAATTAAAAAATTGATACTAACTTAGAAAGCAGAAATTTGAAATGGGTAAAATTACTGTACTTACTCGTAAATATAAAAGGGATCAGAACATGATGTTGCTGCCTTTGCAATTACATGGTCCACAGTTGATCGAAATAGAACTTTTTAAAGTGATTGAATGAATTCTATACGGGTCCATACTTGCCTTTGAAAAAGCGGTGATGGCTATGAAAACAATATCCTAAAGCATGTCCGGTCGGATTCCTAAACTGATCTTATATTTTCGACAAGAAGAAAGAAGAACGCTGACAAAACGGAAGAGTTAACGGGGAACTCGTGTAGCGAGGACATGGGTGCGGACTTCGTTCCATTCGGAGAGTACACCGACTATACGTATAGTCAAGACCCAAGAACCATGAGCTCTTGGTATAGTACCCGAACTTCTCTCTGAGGAAGTTCATAAAAAAGGTAGATAGAATTTTTGAAGGAATAAATCTATAAGCCCGTATTATTTACACTTATCTTCCGGGTAATAGCGATTTAAATATGCGGCACTCTAAAGATACAACTCTCTCTTTGTGACCAACTAGGTATGGTTAAAATGTGGACGAAGGAAACGTCGTCAAATTCTACCGGAAGCAAAGGGTGCAGGATTTACATGTTGCAGACTAAATCTATCACAGCTGACATGACAGAAATGTAGCCAGGAATAGTACTTGCCTAGTTTTCCTGCTTTAAAAGGTGGATTTAGTAATGGTAACGCCATTTCCTTTGGGATTCAAGACATCAATGAAAACGTCTTGAGGTGTAATGTGCCTTCAAAAACTGAATTGCACCAGAAAACTAGAATTTATACACTCATGCTAAGGTTGGCGGTAATTTCCTTCCCTGCTGAGGGATCAATTGTATTCAGTAAGAGGAAACGGCATCTTTTTAGTTTGCAAACTGCAAAACAACTTTGTCTCTGAACTGGGGGGAATTCAGAAATTTCAGAGTGGGGTTTATTAAATGAGTTTTACATACTTTTTAACTTGTTGAATTGTGAATCAAGCAATTATATAAACAGATGATGATTTTAATTGATAAGATGTACTCTTGGGCTAAGAAAAGCCGATTCTGCCTAAAAAACAGTTTTAAGTCGTATTAATCGGGGCGGGCATTTTACAAACTTCCTCTGCTTTGGTTAAGAAAATAGACCTGATTTGCCCCTTTAAGAGTGTTTTTTAAGAGTTAACTTTAAGACAGGAATATTTTTATCACTGGCTTTAAACAAACGAACTGAAAAAAAAAACGCCGTAAGAAGAAGCTAGCGAGCATTTCAAAACTGTTAAGATTCGGAAACAACCATATCATCCTGCCATAAAACCTTTAACACATTTGAGCTGCATGCCATCCTGCGAGTTAAAGTATCATGTTGAACACACTTTTCAATTTCTCTCGGTATAGATGTTGGAAGCCTTGCTGATTAAGTAAGTAAACAAACCGACTCAACTGGGCTAAGCAAGACATGATCAGTAATACTTAAAATATTTGCTGTAATGCAGGTTTACGATTCGTTTACGCGTAATGTTTGACACACGTGCAGTTCTGATATTTGGATAACGAACAGCTTTACATGTAGAGACCTCAAAGAAATTAACCAGCGCAATTGGAGAACCAAGTTTGAGCACTTAAACGTGTGAGACAGTTTGTAGTTTGTCCTCGTTGAACCGAACCGACTGTGAATCATCAATTTAAAAAAAAGAAAGAAAGAAAAAATAAAAAAAGATTTTCAGGTAGGACGGAGAGATTATACAATACGATTATCGAGAGAACTTCAAAACCAGGATAGGTTATTCGATGGAAATTCGAAAGTGTGTTGGCTGCAAAATAACTAAACGAATTAAGGCCATAGGAAGTTGCAGGTACTTCAAAGTTCCTGTCCCCTTGATAAGTGCTGGAGCGCATATTACAGTTGAACTTTTATGTACTGACAAAGAATCAAGGGACTTGGAAAATTATGTTCGCTCTAAATGAGGTCTTGTTTATGTCGAGGTTCTTTTCTATATATTTTACTATTGCTAGGGCGAGGAATATGTTCGTTGTACGTTGAGGATTTCGTTACATAGAGGTTCATCATTCTGCAGTCATATATTTTTTTTAAAGCACGAAACGAAACAGGAAAATGAAGCGAATGCCTTTTTAGGGAATATCAAGAAACAGCCCCATAATAACAAAACTACTCAACAAGGCGCATTATTTGATCGGTTAATTTGTGGCAGTTAATTTGGGATTGGACGATGTGAGCCTTGCTTTATACAGAGCAAGACATAACAAGGTATATCATACAAAAAGGGTTGTTTCGGAGAGATAGACAAACTGCTAATGACCTCACAGACATAGACAAGTGTTTGTTTCTCTAAAAGTGATATCGTATAATAGTTCAGTCTGACCTGAAAAAATGTGCTTATATAAGTTATCTTTTCAATTGACTTCTTATTCTTCAACGCCGACGACTACTTTGGATCCATGCATACAGAAATGCTCGAAAGGAAAGAACAACGAACAAGGAAGGACAATTTCTTTGTCTAATACTGAAAATTCACGGTAGATAATTTTCTCCATGGTAGGGAGGAATCACATGATTCAACTTAATGCTTTTCTTTACTACTGAGTAAAACGGGTTCTGTGTGCTAGAACATAAACGGCTTCTTACCCTTTCTTTGCTAAGTGAAGCTCCTGAGAAGTGACCCGTCCAAGTACGAATATTAGTGCAGTTTGAAAGCTCAAACCTTATGCACTATTTTTAATTCTGGGGGCAGCACCAGGAAATACAATCTTACAGATGCTGACAGCAACTGATCTCCTGCGTCACCATGGCAACCATGACTTGGAACGTGACAAAACTAATGTTTCCTCCCTTAGTCGGACTTACAAGTCAATACATCATCAATTTCTTCTGCCCGCTGGTCTAGAGCCGGATGTTGCTCGGCGAAAAATAAATTGCTCTCTATCGTAACTACCGCAAACATTTGTTGCGGTTTAAGGCCGTGAATCGGGCTGACGAAAGAGTCTTTCAACAAGCATGTATTGCTTGCTGGGTAGGGTGATCTTGCCGAACGGGGTGGTCGTATTTTATACCAAAAGAGGAGACAGCATCCCATTAAAGAATTCCTAATCCACTAGCTCTGTAACATCAGTACTATAAATACAACACAATGTTAGCCAAAACAATCAAAACACTATCATCAACGGCTTACAAACGTGCAAAAAGATGCACTTTGGAATATTACTGGGCTGGTGAATGTGCCACCCACGCCTCTGAAATAAACTTGAATAGAAGAAGTCCTCAATTGCGTGCATTTTAAACTCCTGGTATAAGATTTCATGCAACCCCTTTTGTTTTCAAGTTAAATGTACTTACTCCTTTTCAAACATGGCAGAAAATGCTTGGCAAAGCACTTTAGAGGGTAGCCTGCCCTCTAAAGTGCTTTGCCAAGCATTTTAGTCGCAGCCAAAGCTAAGGGCGTGTTCGATTGACCACATTCCTCGGAATAAGAAAAATGAAGAAAGCTCTAAATGAATCAATAACTAGAAGTGACTAGAAATCTGCTTGAAACAAGATCTGGCGATAATTGTAGTGTCTTATGAGTAGCCCAAAAAGCATGGTACAAGAGATTTTCAACAAAACTGTGGCTTATTCTTGTTCCGCAATACGATCCGTGAATTGAACGCACTCCTAATTTGAGCGATAAGATGCTATAATAGGGTTTTTCCATTGCAAAAAAATAAAACTGTAGTTATCAAATCTTTTGAACACAGTCCCCCAAATCGGACTTATCAATAAACGACGTACTCTGGGAATTAAGCATAAAGCAACTGTAACATTGCTGATTCAAAACTCGGGACGAGAAGCCTACGGTGCTCCAGTGACCGATGGAAAGTTGCTCTATGCTCATTTTTAAAGTAAAACAATTTAAACCGCAATAAGCTTGATTGTAAAACTGAGAAATGGCGAGACAACTCATCAGCGACCTGACTTTCGCTATTTCAAGATTCCACCACTCACGAATTTCAGAGACTGTCTAATTGTCTATTGAAACTGTTAGAGGTAGAACGTTTTATCTCGATGTCCTTTCCACAAATTTAGCAAAATTTTTGAAAACAGATGTACTTGTTTCATCCTTGTCTTGAAGGTTGCACAGGCGAGCTTGGGATAACGGTAAGTTTTTCGACCTTAGCTTCATAGGCACAGCTTCTCGATCGCCACTGGGCCATCATTCTGTACAATCCTCCTTTCCGGCATTTTCAGTTCATCAAAAAATTCTAACACGTTGCCTTATATAACGTTTGAGTAGAAACAGATCTTGCCATTTTTTTTTGTTAAATCAAGAATGATTTAGAACTATTATAACCTTTAATTTTCACTGGCAGATAGTAATACCAGAGAATTCGAAAGAACACGACAATCGAAAGTCTCACGGCATGCGATACTGGGGTTGAGATTATTCCTTGACGGTTCGGTTTCGTTTCAGAGCGAATAAAGTCAAGTCTGATTAAATTTAAAAAAAGATTAATGCAGATGTTAGTTTCTAAAGAAACTGTGGTGTTGCGTTGGTAGTGAAATACCAAGATTTGCTTTTATCAATTCCAGTTGATCAAAGTGCGATATTAAAAAGTAGGTTGACCGATTCCAACAGAAACTGACGTTTCGATTTGACCAGCCCATCATCAGAACGATTCCAGCCAGTTATATGGACAGTTTTGAAACGAAATCAGACATGATTCATGTACAAGTACAACCATGAATTTCCACAAGCCAAATCTACCAATGGACTTAACCGAAATCATGTGCATGACTATGACAAGTCTCAGTGCTTCCGCAGTGCAAGAAATTAAAGTTGTCAGGGGTACCAAGCAAGAACCACTTAAACCACTTAAACATAGCATTGTTAAACGTATTTTAGTATTTAAACGATAGATATAGGCGTATTTTTACCCCATAAAAATTTTTTTATCTGTTCGGATTTCCTAGCTGAAAGTCTAGTGATTCGAAAATTATAGGGATCGAAACTTACCTTTTCGAAAATTTCAGCCACAAAAAAGGCTCCCGAAAATTCTAGGTGACCTTTTTAGGGTAAAAATCCGTTAAAAATAGGCAATTATACCATTTTTTAGATGTTCGAAAATCCAAGGAGAGGCAGGCAAGCAAGAAATTTTACAACAAATGTTCCGAAAATTCTAGATCTCAAATCGTCTTCCGAACAGATATTTTCCGAAAATTGACGTTGGATGACCCTGAGTTGTGCTCGTTTATCGTTTGATTTGCTTTTAGTCAAGTCGAAAATGGCCTTCCTTTTACTGAAAGTCATCGGTTAATATGAGGCAGCATCGACATCTATCAGCTCATATTGCTCATGGATTGTTTGGTTAAGTACGGTATAGCAGAATCGACTGTTCTCGCCCTTTCTGTCATATACTTCTTCACTTATAAGTCACCTGACATCAAAGGACCGTGTCATCTATTTTAAGCAACCGCCCTCTGACTGAAAATCCACAGGATGATTTTTTCTGTTTTTAATCACTCAGGGGCGTAGCTAGGGGGGGGGGGGGGGGTCCTGGGGTGCCCGTGACCCTCCCTTAGTAGGCCTTCTTTTGAGCAAACAGACAATATCTTGGTGGTAAAAGCCATTGTTGAAAAGCCCACTTTTTTACGATTTGTTTTTTTGTAAAGTATTTTCGTCAGTGGCTCTTGTCTTCAGTTAATATGGGCGTGGAGGTCGACATGACAATCTGGTGAGTAGCCTCTGTCACCCCCCCTTTGAAAAATCCTGGCTACGCCCCTGTCACTTATTAATTAAGCAGTGGAGGCATATCTATATATTTAAGCGCAATTAATGAAGCTAATTATAATTTTTTTTAATCATAAATAGCTATGATACGTGAGTGGGTATCACTTTGAAAAAGTTGAAGGCCATGTTTTCATCTTCTTCTTTTGCGCCTTAGAACTGATTCTTTTGAAGTTCGCGTGATTTAATCGCATTGGTGCATGGTCCAATTATGTATAATTTTAGCACTGATTTCCATTTTTGACCTCGTGAAACGAAAAAGTCACCATATTTTGTGAAATTTAATTTAGCGCTGTATTCAGGTGATCAGGTGGTTACGGACTACAACGCTGTTATCAATTATCACTGCCTGAGGGAATGCCAACATCCTTGGTGGACGGATGGTAACCAACAAGGGTTTATACAAATTCAGTATGTGCGCTTATGGCTGGATTCTAAATGTTCCATTTCAAGGAAAAACTTATTCAAACTGCATTTAATGACAATAAAATTAAACGGCTTTTCAAGCACATAAGGTCTTGTGGAATAGAGAGGGAGGTCTGGGCTGAACCTTAACTCAGGGTCATTTTAAAAATAACTGAGGAAGAAGGTGCTGCTTTTGTCGACAGACCTTAGAATGGTGGTCCGTGAAGGAGTCGAAAAGTTACAAACCGCTTACAAACTAAATAAGTACTTAGTGGAAAGTATAAACATTCAGGTACTCACTAATTAAGAGGTAGTTTTGGAAAAGGGAAGAAAACTGTGGATTCTAGGTTGCGATTACCTTTTAAGGTGCTTGATTTCTTCTTATAAACAGCCTTGCAATGGAGTTTCCTCAGTGCTACTTTCTTCTTGAGCACCTTTCACAGTAGAGGTGACTGAACAAAAATACTATGGCCCTGATGAAAACTGAGAAGCTCGGATTAACGGAAGTCCGTAAAAAGCAAGAGGATAAACCTTAATAATTAGAAACATCCACTTTTGCTGAAACGTGTTCATCCTTTGTTACCCTTGTTCCAAAGGTCTGTTCTCAAAATATCTAGGATATAATAAACCGCTTTAAAAAGAACCAAAATTAGCTCCCAAGAGAGCTTTGCGCATCGCATTGCGCCTCGTTGTCGCCGTTTCACCGCCTGGTTCGACACAAGCCTTTTGCCGAAATCTGGTGCCCAGGATAATCGCGTGTAGGAAACAATTAATTATTAGCGAAACGTGTGGTAAAAATAAAATGATAGCGAAATTTTTTTTCATCGCAAAAGTATCTGAAGTATTTTCGCCATTATTTGTCATTTTACCAAAACAAAAACATAACGCATGCACAGCACAATTATAAGAAACTGTACTGGTAAAAACATAAAATTTCTTAAACCCTTTCTCTCGTAGACAAATCAGTTATGACAAAATAGTTTGCACTCCTAAATTTAAAATCTTTAAATCTGGGCCAATTCCCATGGTGTTACCGTGTATTCCACTGGAAACGCTTTGGCAGAACCTTTACATAATCTCAACAATAACTTTTATTACGGCTTTTTTTTATGGGAGTCGCCCAAATAGAGTAATCGAGTTCGCTTTTTTGATTCAAAGTTGCAATAGGCACGCAATACGTGCGAACGTAAACAAGCAATGCATGAGATAATTTAGGGTAACATTGAATGATGCATAATTTCATTGCAAATTTTCGGAAAGGAAGTGATTACTTAAAATCTTATTGAGCAAAATGATCTCGTAAACAAGTTGCATTCTTTCACGGTCGAACCGTAAAAGGGAAGTCCAAGATCCTCGCGTACAAACCTCGTTCTATTTTTAAAACCCTTGGGCTAATTATTTTAAGTCGTATTCTCTCATACACAAACCACAAAATCGGCAAATTTCATGGCTCTCACGTGCAAACTAGGTGACAATACAACTCACAGTAAGGGCCTGATCACATGAGCTGGGGAAGTAATGCGCATGAAGATTGTGTTACCCGCGGTTCTATTTTTCGCTTTCATTCGCCGGGCCGCCCGGCAAGCGTGATTACTTGGAAAATTACCACCCGGGATCCCTACATCACAATACTGGGATCACAGCTAACCGGGCCGGCTCGGTTGTCATATAATCGCAGTTGATTTTTGTTACGTTTAACCAAGGCGCCGGGATCTCTAAAAAGCGAGTCAGCTCGGCTCATGTTATAGGACCGTTAGTTCTATCGCCAGATTTTACGCCCTCCCCTTGACCTCACCAATTTACAAAGCCCCCGAGCACGCACACAAAATTTCAGCCCCCTCCCCCTCTCCTCAACATCTCCATACCCCCTTCTCTATATTAAATGTACTTTTGGCCTTACAAATGTTATCAAAAATAAGCAAAAAGCAATCCGAAACAAAAAGCTTAACAACGTTTAAAATATGACTCAAAGTACAAGAACGTTTTCGACTACCGATAAGACTTTTCACAACCACCACTTCATTTCAACACACTGTAACTACACTATCCCTCCATAACCAAATTAGCACTTCCATACCTACCTCACTGCAACACCTAAAATCACTTTTATCTCCCAAAGTAACTATTTTTTGTTACTTTATGTTAAATTCTACAAGAAACAAATTTCACTGATTTAACAAACTACAGCCATTATCTTGCCAATTCACGTCCAATATAACTCCTCGCCTTCCACTTCACGCACCTCCACTAACGGCATAAAATAGACAACGCTACTGCACTACTTACACATCCCTTACACACATAAAAGAAACTTCACACACGCTTAGTACATCCACGTTAAAATATACGCTCAAAAAGCGTCTTGTGTTACTCGTTTTGGAAAGATAAACAAAGATAATTGACAAATCAAACTTCGTAAACGACGTGAACTAATCTTAAGGGAGCTTAAGCAACATTGACGGCGACGGCTACGCAAAGGACACGTACAAAGTAAAGTCGCGCTGCTTCAAACTTCATCGCGCTTATTCTATGTCGTTCAATTCGTCAAATGCTGGCAATTTTTTCTGGAGTTAAATTCTGAAAGAGGGTAACGAAGTTCAGGAAAAGAAAAACAAAGTCGTTGTTTTGCGTTCACGTCCTCCACAAAACGTGAAATTAGGCATTTTCACGTCGTAGTCGTGCAGTGACGGCAAAGAAATGTACACAAAAAGCGCGATACACGTGCAAAGTTGTTGCTAAACCTATTAAGGACTTTAAGATCCAACGACGCGGACAGTAACGACAACGTCAAAAAAACAATTGGTTTAATAAGCAAAACAACTACTTCGTTTTTGCACGACTACGACGTGAAAATGCCTAATTTTGCGTTTTATGGAGGACGTAAACAAGCGACGACGAAATTTGATTTCTCTTTCTGAGCTTGGATATGGTCATACAGTTTTAGGAGGGTTTGCCTACATTTGACAAAGTAAGTGGGTAGGAATAATCGCTATCAAGACTGAAGGAACGCAGATTTAATTTTTAAGCGACGTTCTTCTTGCCGTCGCGTCGTTGGATCTTAAAGTCCCTATTGCTTTTTTAAAGTCGCAGTGAGGGTTTCCAAGTATGGTACTTACAAAAATGAATATTTACGAGCTCTTAGTGCGAGTTACCCTTTTTCTACCCCTTATGAGTTTCTGACTGATAGGCAAAACAACATGTGCACGTGCATCACTCTTTCTTGTAAAATTTCTTTCTTGCCGTCACCACACGACTACGACATGAAAGACGCTAATCCAGGCTTAATCCAACCGACATATAGTTTTAAACCGGGATTAAGGCTGATCGATCAGTTCGAATAACATGGCCCAGTTGTTTTCAAAGAATTTTGTTAACATTTGATGACGGTTCAGGGCAGAGAACAAAATTGGGACAATCGGATGGTACGGTTTACAAGTAAAATCGAGAAGAGAGAAGATTGGCGGCAGCGTCACACAGGCGTCTCCCTCCCCGATTTCGTTTGAGGGGAGGGGGCGGCTGAACACGAGCTATATGTTTGACGCAGCATAAACATGGCCACAGAAATTATAGCCGGAATAAAGAGTTAAAAATAAATAAATTTAATCACCTTAAACTGAAGAAATCGTATTGGTCTTCATTTAAAATATTCAAGACCACAGGACAGGCTTAGGGTCTTATACTGCATTGAAAAGGATAATTTATACTAAAGAACTTCTAATCTTGAACTTCTCAAAGATTAACATGATATTCTCGGTGGATTAAGTAACAATCTGATCTACTCTTAAAAGAAATAAGGATTGGGGCTTTTTTCAGTTTGACAATTTTGGGCAGAATCTTCTTTAACAGAGATTCCATTTCTTTTGATTATGAAAAATCAGGACAACACAAAACTTCTGACTTGGACCCGGTTTACACGGGTCTGGACAAATGTTTAAACGGACAAAAACTTGCACGGATCCGCCTTTCGTTTATGCTGGACCCGTGGAACCGTGCAAGTTCTTGAACGGCAAACAATGTAACAGAATTTGCACGGTTCCGTGTAAGCGGATTGCAACGATAAAAAATGCGTAGGCTCAAACTTTATCCCGACCCGTGTAAACGGCGTCTTAGTTCGTAAGAAACACTCGCAGTTTTGAGGGTTACAACGTTTTTTAAAAGACTTCAATAAACCGGAAACCACAAGTAAAAAGGGGACTGTTCAAAGGACGTTCACAGCCTCTCTATTCTTTTTAACGCAAAATAGAAGGAACGAAGGAATAGGGGTAAGGCGCGGGTACGCAAGAAATTCGTGCACGGCTTTGACACTCGCCTGAGGTCGCGCGTTCACACCGATCGCTATGGACAGTCTACGTCATCTGGGATAGAATCTAAATAGTCTTCGATACTTCAAAAACGCACGTCTTCACACTCAAGGCCCCAGGGCATTTTCAAACCTCTCCTTCCTTGTCCCTTTATACAAATTGAACTGGAGAATTGGAACTTCTTGTACCAAAAAACTGAACTGCGTGGATGCAAGCGAATGAGCTTCATTCCAGAAGTTCAGGTTGAATTCTTAACCTTTCAACCGTCTCTTCGGGTAGGCAGTAAACGGGATTAACTGGCTTAATTTCAGATGATCCTAGTAACGCTAAACCGGTCAGACCAAACAGCGTGTGAAATGGATCCACCTGTCAAAAATATCGTCACGTGTTAGTAGATAAAGACAATATTTTCACGGTTAAGCGGATAATATGGTTAGTATTAAGATCATGAGCAACACTACTGTGGTTAATACTGAAGCTTTATGCTTTATCCACTTTTGTCCTAAATCTTCATTATCTACTCTTATTACCCACTTAAGGGTGAGTAAGGCCAGCTTTTTTAGAAACTAAGGCCTCGTCCACACGTATCCGAATATTTTTTGAGTAAAAGGCGATTTTTTTACTCCGTCTTGATCTTCCGTCTGCACATAAACAGGCGTTTTCGGCACCAACAACGTACGTAGACTGTGGTTTTTCATGTTAAATTTATTTCAGAAAACGTCTAATATTCACTCATTCAATACACGATCGTCTACGTCCGGAAAGTTCTATGTTAAAAGTTCTAGACTAGAAATACAAAACAATTCTTTCTCTCGGCTCGGAGTAAAGCAGTGGAATAAGATACCACGCTATATAACGGATCTTCCAAAGAAAGCTTACAAAAAAAGTTCTCCGCAAATCGCTACTTGATATCTTAGAAAAGGAGGATGACTATATTCAAATCCCCATGATTATTTAAAAAGTAGGTACATAGATGCACTTGCTAAAGGTTTTAATGTCTGCTTTTCTTTTTTTGTGTTATCATTTAAGAGTCAGTGACTCCTTTTCTTAATGCATTGTACGTCAGTAAGCGCTGTGTTAATTAGACAACTTAACTGCTGTGTTTTATTTATTTTTAGTAGCAATCTGCAAGGCTTTCTAATAGTTTAAGGTGTTTGTTTTTATTAGATAATTTGTGTTATTCATGTACTTGTCCTGCCACGCCACGACTAGCTTTCCAGCTATTTGCGGGGCAAACTATCCAACTTTTGTATTTTTGTACAAAGAAAAAAGCTGTTACATCATACATCATACAGCGCATGCCATGTAAGGGATGCTATCGTACTTCCATTGTCTTAGCGTTTTCGTGTGGACGGGCGAAAACGGTTAGAATAAGCTATGTGTGGACACGTTTTTACCAAAACGTATAAAAAAATCTCCGTTTTCAAAAATATCCGGACACATGTGGACGAGGCCTCAGAATCTTCAACCCGCGTGACTCTGTCGTACACAAATTCAGCTACGGAGAAGTGAGCAGTCGATTTCAGTTTCTTGGGGAAGAATCAAAGTGAAAATGGCTGGAGTCTATAAAGATCAGACAGCCTCTACATGCAGACTTCAAACCAGCCAATACTTGCAAAACTTTTACTTTTAGCTAGGGGGGCAAGTGCCAAACGTTATGCGCTAGCATGTGATCTAATCATATAGACCATTTTCGATATATTAATATTCATACTTGGTTCCGAAGCTTGGGGGAATAAAACAAAAGGCTCACCAATGAATAAATCATTTCTTTTGTTTTATTCCCCAAGCCTCGGAGCCAAGTATAAATTTTAATATATCAAAAATTGTCTGTTCCGTACGTTCTTCATCCCCCTTCCCCCGCCCCCTGAAAAGCGTGATGCTCATCCCTGGGGTACTCCCATATATGGGCTAGACAGGTATGTGCCGGCCGTTAGGGTAGGTTTTTTGGGGGTATCGAACCTTGAAAAGGGTATGATTTTTGCCCTTGTTGGCATTGTGTTCCTGGTGTGATCCTTAGATAGGGTTCCTATACTGTATCAGCTAAAATTTAAGAGCGTAAATGCCCAGCTACACGAGGAACAAATCATCTATTAAAACTGAACTATCCTTAAGAGTATTAGGAATAGTATTACTTCCCGCGCCATTAAATTCTTAGCTTTTGTTTTTTCCTTTGAATGAGATGTCATTTCGGGTTTGGGCCTTGAATAGGGTATCGATTTTTGTGGGTCTCATCCTTTAATAGGGTCGGGGTTTAAGACCCAGAGCGGCACACACAAATCCAAAATTTATTGGAGTACCCCTCCCCCCTGCTCTGCCCCTGGGATGCTCATGGTACACTGTCATATTTGTGCTCCACCCAGGGACACCAAAATGGTGAAACATTTTTCTGAATACCACATGGACCTGAATCTTGGCGAGATTATTTACATAAGGCTTTTTCTCAATTGATTGACTGCAGTCTTTTCGGGACACATTTTTGAGAAAGAATTTTTTATTCCCCCTTTCTTGAGTGTCTTTCGTGTTATGTATGTCATGCTTAAGGGCTTAAAGGCCCGACTTTATTCAGGGTCCAAAGTTTATCGATAAAATACGGTATTTATCTCCTATCATATCTCAGTTTCTAGACTTCAAATCTATGTCATAGTTTCGACTTTGTATATTAACTCCGAAGTGGTCTACTGGCTCAGCTGTTTGACTCCCTGACAAGAATTTTCCGGCAAAAGGTTTCGAATAGGGTCTATACATCTATAGATCGAATATGACATAAAAGAATACGACGTAGTCTGAAAATGACCCATAAATAAGGAGAACGACAACAAGTAGGAGATTTTCTCAATAGTGCGCGCCCATGAATCCGCGTCATTTTGGCGGGAAAACGTGGTAGCCGTCTTCATTCTACTACAAGTTTTAGCGAGAACGTGGCGGAAACAAGTTATTAAATGCTAGAAGTTTTTTTCATCTTGCGATCAGGGGAGGGTTTAACCTCCTTCGATAAAGCTATTAGTGCTAACTTTTCTGGTGAAAAAAAGTACATTGAAGCTTTCCGGGGTGTCTATTTTTTGAGAATACAGTACGTGAAAACTTTAAGGCAAATCCTGTCCTCGAAGTCAATCTTGTCATCGAATCTAAAGCCAGTTTGCAGCTTGATTTTCTTTCCAAGGTCAGTAACAAAAGTTGAAGAAATTATGACCCTTACCATATCACCAGGTCTGTCGGCAAATCCACCCGTTTCTTCGTCTTGGCAGGCAAGGATGTAGCTCCGTAGCTTGTCCTGAAACAAAGCAGCAACATTATAGTAATCCTCACTTTAATCCTAAGTTCTGACGGTTTTCTACGATCGCATCTAAGGATCACTCATTCCGCCTGACCCGGCGTCAGAAACGCCACATACAAGTAGATGGCAAAAATATAAGTGCGCCTGAAAAATATGTTTGTGCGAGAACTCTTAAAACGTTCATCCGTCGAAAACTAATCGTTAAGTGGAGAGACAGTAATAGAAGTTATATCGCTCAGACAATGACCGAAGAATCATAGCCATTCTCGTTATACCGTGTTATATATTTTACAATAGCAAATTTCAGAGTGCCTTGCAGGGGGCAGTATAGAAAGAAATAGCCTTTCCATAGAAGTCTTTTCTTATTTCTCGACGACTTTTGCGCGCGCGAAGGGCAAGAAAAATTTCAAGAAATTTATTTACCCCCGCCTCACTGTCCCAGCGATCAACAAATCCCCCGCGGTTTTTATCTTTATATGCGCGCTCAGCGATCCCTAAAGGCTAAAAACGGGACAAAAATCTAACATCTTTTTGCTTGTTAAAAGACCCTCTAACTTCAAGTTTTTTTCACCAATTTTTTACTACCAAGGAAAAAAAACTTAAATGAGGTTCAGTTTGAGATTTATCGTTAGTTCTCGATCTGCTGGTTGCATCACTTTCATGTAATGAGAATTCCGCTCTGAGAGAGCATTAATCTCAGAAATTTTACCTTGTCTATCCAGTGTAACTTGCCAATGATTTTAAGCGACGCTAATACCCACCAGGAGTAGCATACATCTGGGAGTTTTTCTGGCCGACCTGTAATAATCACAACAACAAAAACGCACATGAACGCAGCTACCCGACCGTCCGTCGCTCTTAGAACCACGACTGAGAGATGAACAACAACTCAGTCCCCCTGTTCAAGTGTCCCAAAACGTAAATAGCACTATGCACTAATGAATCCTTATCACGTGGATTCACAAGACGTCACGCCGGAGTGAAGGTAAACGCTTTCTTTTCTTCTATGCAATAAATTTACATAGATGCTGGCCACGCGAGTGAAAACGCTCTGTTATGGACTTGGGACAATTTATTCGGCCCCAGCATCACAGCCTGGCAAAATGATACTTAAATATCCTCGTCTCATACGTGAATAGTCCAATTTCGAAAGGCGTGTTTCCAAGCCCTTCATAACCACATTGAAGACATTAGGGACCTTGAGCAAAGACGTTTTTTAGCGACGTACGTCAACCGGAAAAGGACTTTTCGCATTCTGGGGCAGTGGTTGTGCCCAAATGTTCGGGGCAAATTGTCTCTTTAAGAGTAAAGACACTTCCCAGTACAAATTTAGTTGTGTTAAGGCATATTAGAAGGAGAAAAGCCTCATTTCCGGTGGACTTTGTTTAAGCTCCTTATTTTTAAAATACCCTGCGTCATATTAATATCGTTTTAATTTAACATTTGCCATTACTTTTCATTCGCAGGTAATGAAAAAACAACCTTTGGATTTTCAAATCATATTGAAAATAGACCAACTTTCCTGTCAGGAAACGTAAACACAGATACATTTCTAGAGGAAGTGCTTAAATCTTTAGTTTCAGTTTTAATTCTTCCAGTGCGCCAAACTGGCAAAAATTCTCTTCTAATACGAATTTCAAGACGGATTTCCGAATAAACCCTTTACCGTGTGATTTTCTGGTTGTTTCTGACAGGAAAATAGGCAGATAAATTTGAGACACGCCTGACACGCCCTTGACCGGATTCGTATCAGAGGCGTTTCCTGTCTCAGACGATCTTCCGGTCTTCTTCGACAGGAAGTCGAAAACAAGGGAAGTTTCAAACCCAGAGCATGCATTTTCCTGTTTTGACTACCATTTTTTTTTTTTAAAAAAAGAACATTATTCTCAAAAACAACACACAGTTTCATCTGACACGCACATAACGGTCGAGAAGTGGGTTACAAAACGAGGCGCAGCCGAGGCTTTAAAGAGCAACTTGGATATCAGATGCTACATTAGCCTGCGAAAACATCCGTTTCTCCTCGCTCTCCGCTGTTGGGGACGTTTCGCGCAAAACGTCCCCAGTACCGAAGAGCCGGGAGAAACGGATGTTTTCGCAGGCTAATGCTACATCGAGTGACGTAATTCATATACAGCTTCCCAAATGAGCCATAATTCTTTCGAATTCTCAAAAAAATGAAAGCTTAATTTTGCAAATTTTGGAAGTTTTTTGGTATAATGCAGAAACTATTGTTGGTTCGTTTTCATTCTAATGTATTGCGTTATTTGGTGATTGCAATCGTCCGCACCCAAGTTTCTACCTTACCCAAGATCAAACATGGCGACCACACACAACAAACTGACTAAGCTCTGTAAGCTCTCGTCTGCTAAAACAAAAATGCTCACACTACAAGCTAGGTGACTTTCTCCCAAGGCGTACTTCTTCGCAGAAAAAAAAACCGAGAAGCCGTAACGTCAAAGGAAAGAACCATGAATGAAGTTGTGCATGCGGGCTTATTTCATTGAAAAAAATATTGGCTGATACCGCAAATCTGCCTCCTTCTAACCTGCCATCCTGAAGGCTTTCTTTTTGGGGGGAAAGCGCGAAAGTCAACGGACGGAGAAAAGGGAAAACAAAAAGGGACACAGGGCCGCCTGATCGCAGGTTAGCCTCCTTCTCAAACCAATGTCATAAATTAACGTCCAAATAACTCACGGGCTACTGATCATGTGCCTTACTGAGCTTAGGTCACCTGGATCCTAGCAGGCGTGAGAGAAATTTGGGCGCAAAGACCAAACTGCGGCGCTGGACACGAGGGATGAAAAGGCGCGCGAGGAGAGAGGAAGTTCCTTGCGCGTGTCCCCCACTCCCGCGTGTATCACTCTTGCATCCCATATTCCACTTATGCGCCTGCCAGGCAGCGCCAGGCAGGTAAGCGTTATAGTAAAGCATTTTGATCGCAAACCTTGCTCTTTTCGGTTATTAGTTTACCATTTAATCCGCCAGATGGAAGCTGTCTTTCACAAAGCCACCAACCCAACATATCAGCATTGACATGATGCAGAGAATCAGCAATGGCCAGAGCTCCTAGACAGCAGTAAATCTGAAAAAACAAGCCACTAAAAATAAACACAAATACATTAACATTTAACCACAACACCAAGACTTTCTTCCTGAGTACAAAAAGAAAATCAAACGCTTCCTAAAGCTGTAACGTGAGAAAATCGCCGAAATAGTAATGGTAGGACAAATGAGAGTTTATTTTCGTTTCGCCTACAAGTCGTTCCGCTATCGTTCTGTTCGCTTACGTCGTAAGTCGTTTCGCCAAAGTGTTAGGTCAGTTCGCTAGAGTTTTAAAGGGGTAGTTTCGTTAACGTCTTGTAAGTCAGCGAGTCGTGGACTGAGAAAAAAATCTCGTCTATGAAGTAAGATTGTCACTCGCGAAGAAAAACGTTTAGACTGCAAGCAGTCTCTCGTTTTCTCCAGATTCAGTGAGGGGAGTTTACGCGCGAGCAAGCGTCGAAAGGCGAAGCCACGAGACGCTAGAAACGAGGGCAGAGGTAGTCTCTCTTTTTTCGTGCCTCTCCCGTCTCGCGCCTTCAGGTCACGCGCGTGGTCATTTTCGTGTCTCCCGCGTTTCGCACGACGGACTAAGAAAAAAGATGGACTGCTCGTAGTCTAGAAAACGTCAAAAGCATAACACCCCATGACAGCCTGAACGCCTCTCCAGAGTGCCATCAGCATCAAGAGTCTGACTTGCTGCTTTTGTTGAAGAAAAGAGAGAAAGAAACATAGACATGATCCCCAGAACAGAAAGGGCAGTGATTTTGTTACAAATGTTATGGTGAGTCCTGGAACTCATCTTGTAAAAAATCATGAGTCCCAGTCAATAACCAGTGAGTCCCATGTAAAAAAACAACGAGTCGAAAATTAAAAATGCTTGGGCTTTTATGTAACCAGACAGTTTATCTGAAGACAGACTCTGTATTACAGTATACTGAAATCAAAATATAGTCCTTTTCAATTTTAAATCACAACAAAGGCTAAACGACATATGTATCATTAAACAACAGCCATAATAACCGCCACAGAAATTACAGGAACGAGACGCATGCCATGACTTATTTTGCATCTTTTTATGCATCAGGGACGCAGGACGCAGAGGTAAGAAAATCACTGAAAGGAATAAAAAAATGTAAAATAAAATGATGAATGACATTGGAAATTGACCAGGCACCATCATACCTGCCCTGAGTGTGATTCTGATCCTGGTCGACATCCAAAGCCACCATCGAAATTCATACAGGACAATATGTAATCTACAGCTTTCTGCAGGTCTATAGCATCCAGATGACCCTAAACAATATAGATGATAAAAAAGAAAAAAAATTACCACTGAATATGAACCTTATACAAATCCACGTAAAATCTTCCTACAAGCCCAGGAATAATGATGATGATGATGACAATGATAATGGCAGATTCTTTATGATTTTTAAATAATTATTAGATGAGGTTTTTGATATCTCGAAGCAAGGTCAAGGTAAGTGTTATCAGCCAAGCCGAAAGCCGAGACTGATAACACTTATTGAGACCTTGATTATTTAGGATATCAAGAAAACTGAATCTAATAATTGTTTTATAATACATTGTTTTGAAGAAACTGAAGACAAACACACCATCGCAAGGAACCTGAATTGATATTGTTATTGGAAAGCATGCATTGCGCGTGCAACCTAAAGATTAGTCAGTTATCTGCTAGCAAACAGCTAACTAATCTGTAGGTTACACTGATTTCCAAAATAAGCTGTAGGCTCTTAGCCAATGAGAAGACAGATAATGTGTACAATGTATAATAATATATAATATGTGTCTGGACTTACCAATAGTTTCAAGCTTGCAATTGCACAAAATGAAAACCTGGTATCTACTTCACCTAGGAATGAAAAATAAAGAAAATAAATATTAAGAACTAACACAGCACACAAAATAGAGGTAAGATGCATATGTTATCAGGAAACATGGCACAGTGAAGCAATATGTTAATCCATTGTAAAGTTAGTCCAAAATTCACTTATTGAAAGTTGGTAGGACTCTTAATATTTTATGCCTGACAATTGATCAGCTGTTATCTGCAGATAATCATCTCATAGTACAGCCTGCCTGACTCAACAAAATTCAGAGACAAAATTCTGCCCTGCAACATTTTTATATAAATTTCGTCCAATGTTATGCCCGGAGAACCTTTTATTTTGTATGTGTGTTACATGTCAAAATTACATTCACACAGGTTAAAAAATTTTAATCTAGGTTGATTCTCAATAACCTTTGTATCCTATTTCCAATTTACAAATAATCACTGGTTAGGAGACATTGAGGAATTTGAGAATCAACCGAAAATGAAAAAAAAAAATTCAACCTGAATTTATTTTTGACCTGTAACATAAAGGTAAGAACTTTATTGTAGCACGATAAAAAGATCAGCATTGCTGATGGGGTCATATGTATCCAAGTATGTATCCAAGTCCAAGTTCACTTCACAGATTATTAACAGTGAAATTGTTAAGAGATTTACAAAAGTGCTTCAGGTTCTGTGATTGTATACTGCTTAATTGATAAAACAAGCTCAAAGACATCTGATGCAGTCTTTTAAAAGGTTAGCAATGTCTTCTAAACTTTTGAACATAGTCCTAATCATTTTCAGAATATCCATTCACCAATTGCTCAAAATGAAAAAAGAAAGGAGATTATATTGTTATTAACATACCCCACTTGTCACCAACAAAAGATCCATCTTCTTGTTGAAGCTTGGATACATATTCCACTGCCTTCTCAACATTTATTTTCTCAATACAATCATAAAGAGACATAACCTAATAAAGTAAATAAAAACTATGCAGTATTCTTCAGTTGATAGTTTTTTTGGGGGTCTGACTCTGGAAAATAAACGCAACTTTATTTTGAAGACTTCTTTGCACCTCTTTGCTGGCTTAGATTTTACCACAAAGAAGTTCTTGTGGTACAAAAATCCTACTCAAACAAAGACAGAACTTCTTTTTTTTGCGGTTTTCAATTCTAACAACAAAGAAGTTTTTCCTTCTTGCAGGATTCAAGCACAGGCACCCTGCAAGTAAAAAGGTTGCAGACACAAAAAGAACTTCTTGCTCATGCATTGTGTTTGGGCTGTGCTGTAAATACCTGAATTGCACTTAGGGTGTAAAGAAGATGGGAATCGTGGTTTTGACTTGCTCCAAAGCCTCCATTGTCATGCTGACAAGACTGGACAAATTCCAGTATTTCATCTTTTTCCATCATGTCCTGCTTGTTCATAAGGAACATAGCAGTGAGACCCCAGTAAACGCCACTCATTCGAAGATATTCCGTTATGCAGTACTCCTACAGAATTAAACCAAAATAAGCAAACATGAAGAAACACTACAACTACATATGGAAATGTCTTAGTTTCAGTCCAGTACATTGTCAGAATCTATAGATTAAACATTGCAGTTCCTTGTCTGAATTTACATTAATAAAGTGCAGGACTTACATGTCAACACCCAACGATTAATTATTAAGAATGCACAGTAGCTTGGTATGGGTATTTTGTAGTATACCAAAGTAACTCTGAAATTTAGTTATTAGGGTTGACCAAGGAACCATGTGAATCAAGATCCAGTTAGGATCATTATACAGAGTGCACTGCATTGGATTGGAACCTGATTTACTTACTGACCCTAATCACTACACTATTCACTACACTACAAAGTCATTTAAGAACTCAATGGCCATCAGTTCCCTTGTAAACAGTAGCTTAAAGAAATATAACCATTGGCTAATTCTCCACTTTACAGGGAGGTAGTTAGTCTGCTACACAGCCGTTTTTTTGTGTCGTCACGCAATGCTCCTCCCCACTAACCGCTGCTGAAAACCGAACCACATTCCTTTCCCGTGATTAGCCAATTAGAATTCAGCTCCCATTTTCTGGAAGGTGTTCATGCCACGTTTGCGGTATGGTGACTTCTCCAATCACAGCTTTGCTTTTATCGGTGCCCCATGTGTGAATGACAGAACAAATCAAGATCATCGCGTGAAAACAAGCAATCAACTAGAGTAGTGTTGTCGTTGCAACAGCAAGCAAGTCGAGCAAATACGATGTGCTTATAAAGTTGCCGGGTATAGTTTCGGGAAATCGCTTATCCATAATTTATAAGATTGCTTTTGTTTGAATCAGTACCCCTGGGAGTTTAGTCTTCACACATCACATAGTGTACAACAACACAATGAGCACATCCGGCTCACGAAATTCATCATACATATGCACGTTAAAAAGAACCAACCGATCTTGGTAAGAGTCTTGTAGGCCTATCAAACCTTTTTTTTTATTTCACTTGGAATTTTGTTAACCGCTTAAAGCAAACTTTTCTGCAAACAGCCTTTTCGTTGCTTGCAGACACAGAGCCCATCAAAATTCAGCGACGATTGATTGATTTGTCGAAAACTGAGAAGCGTGTTCACTCCTAGCGCCCTGTGGCTCACGTATTGTCAAGTTTCTTACACATGATTGGTTTGTTCATTAGCCCACAAACACAAAGGGAAAGGAATGTGGTTCTATTTTCAGCAGTTGTTAGTGGGGAGGAGCGTTGCGTGTTGACACTAAAAATGGCTGTGTAGCAGACTAGGAGGTAGTTCGCTAAAGGGTAAGCCATTTCAAACTCTAGCACAAGCAGAGGACTTGTAATATTTCACTTACATAGTCATCTTTTTTCTTCCCATATGCTGCAATGAAATCAGCATGTTTGCCCAAAAGCAAATCCTTAGGAGAGTTAGGTGGGATTTTAACATCTTTCACTTGCGATCCCTGACAATGAGACAAAAAAATTTAATATTAATTAACTTTGCACTTACACTTGAAAAAAAGGCAAGTTTGTTTGTTATTTATCTGCGTGCACACAAAAAAATGCATTATAGCTGAATAGCTCATAGTAACTGGCATATCAGCGGTATCAGTTTTGTTCCCGGGGTTTTGGATCCACTGCTAACACACCCACTTTTGAACTGTCAGCCACAAATAATTTACAGTCACACCTCCACTAACAGCCACCTCTTCACAACACAGGCGGCCCAAGCTCATGACATTAACATGGACGTGACTCTTGCTTGCGAGCGGTGTTGTGTTACAAACAGTTATTTACAAAGGCTTGTATGGGATGTAAACGGTTTTTCTTAAAAGAGAGAAAAAATGTTATGTTTTTAAGTAAAATCGACGTACCTTATTGCCTTGTTGTATTCTTTTTTGTTTGCCCACATCTCAGGCCGTTTTGAAGCGTTTTCGGTGAGTTAGCACGATTTTGGTGTTCCATTGCTAAGAAAAGTCTTTCTCTTAGCAGTGGAATTTAAAAACATAACATTTTTTCTCCCTTTTAAGAAAAACCGTTTACATCCCATACAAGCCTTTGTAAATAACCGTTTGTAACACAACACTGCTCGCAAGCAAGAGTCACGTCCGCGTTCATGTAATGAGTTTGGGCCGCCTTTGTTCACAATGGTCACCTCTCTACAATGGCCACTTTTTTTGTCCCAGCAGACAGTCAATACATTGACTCTTGTTTAAACCACTCTACAATGGCAACGGCCAGCTTTCTACAACTGCCAAATTAACCTCAGGTCCCAGTATATGGAAGAAAACCTATAATTTTGCAGGTTGATATATACGACCAAACTTGCTTCTACACATGAATGAGTGAATGAATAAATGTATATCGTTTATTTAAACACCATTAGTATTAAATCAACCAAGGTGCTTGAGGGGTCATTTGTAATAGTGTATCATAAAACAAGAAAAATTATATTAAATTTATGCCTGACTATTAACATGAGATAAACTGAGTTTTAAATTTTTATTGTGACGTCCAAACCCAAAGTTCACTAGTACTAAGCTTACATGACGTTTAAATTTGAATTAACAACGTGTGTGCCACAAAATCCTTCGCGTGACTACTTGCAGTTAAGAAGAGGAGTAATTTTTAATAACAATTATAATTATCCCCTTCAGTTGTGCAGCTCAAAAAGTTTTGAAATTACAGTTTAGTTTTTCTTACCATTGTTTATCACAAAAATGCGCAAAACATCATTCCCCTGGCCGAAAAATTCACTCCCAGAAGGACGCCATCTTGAAAATAATTCCGCTGGTCAGGTGTCACGTGAGGCTCATTTCTCGGGTACCGGACATCACACCGGACAGAGGTCGAGGGCGCCGCCCCTGACGGGTGCCACCCTTTGTAATCCCCGAGACTCAAGCAGTCTTCGATAGCCGAAAGTGTAGCTGAATCGATCGAAGAAGAGTCAAGTGGATTTTACGATTTAAAATTAGTACCCAGCGAGATATAATAGGCAAAATCTGTCATCAACGCGAAGCGCTCTTTTAGAACTCCGCCTCTGTCAAGTTTGCCCGTCTGTAGCTTGCGCAGCAAGCGTTTCCGCCCGAGTTCGTCGAGAAAGTTGGGACTAGAGCAAAACGAGAACACGGTTGGGAATGCTTGCTACGCAGGCTGAAGAGAACCCCTCTGCAGTGCCAGCTTGTGTATTTGCGCTGAATTCTTGGACACAAAATTATCGGAAAAGTCAAATTTTGAGACTCCCGAAGGTGTACGGTCTGACTAAAGGTCAATATACTCCACGTTCTTGGTTCGGTTAAAAGCTGCAATGTTTCCAAGGTTTTTTGAGGCGGAAAATAAACGTACAAAGAGTTGTGGTTATTTGATTGAAATTTCTAGAGAGTTCCTTATTTTTATTGACTTAAAATCACTGAAAAAAGGTTTACTACCCTTCCCAGCCCGTTTGCTTAATACTTTTGAACACAAATTTTGTTCTCATTCTTCGTGCCACTCTTGAATAGTTTAAATTACTTATATGCGTGCCCATTTTTTACCAAGCCATAAATATCTCATAAACTTGTCGATGTCAGTCGTTGTACTTCGTGCGTACGAGCTCAAGGTGTCGTGCGAAATCGATGTCTCGAGAGCTCCTTACCGAGAGAAATTATGCACCGCGCACGTGTGACGTCTTTCATATAAAACCAGATATAAAACATCAAGAAGAATGACCTCGAAATGGACAAGAAAGAATGTGATGTCGACACTAGTCTTCGAGATAAACTGAAGGGGTATAATGTAAAGGGCTATTGTGAAGGGGTATGATAGTAAGACGGCTTCTTATGAAGTACTTGATGATACCCCATGTTAGGCTGTCCTGTTCATATTTGTAATGGATTAATGGGTTCAAAATAGCAATATATAAGCGGTCCGAATAAAAATCATAACTGACCTTTCTATGCTTGAGCCGTAGACTTAGACGATTAATAAGAACTGACTAGTTAGACCAGTTCATTAGCCAGGTGAATTTATTATCAATCAAAACTGTCTATCTAGATCAATGATTAGGGTAAATTAAAGCGCTCGTTTTAACTACTCAATTTACGGACTGAAGGGTTATGTTTAGGGTTAAGCACTTATTTAAATGGTTAGCCGGCTTTCAGTTAATTCTTTTCGTATAGAGCCAAACCTCCACTAACGGCTACCTCTCCACAGCGGCTACTTGTGGATTACTGCTTTTCAATTTTTTTCGTAATTTTTTCGCTTGTCTCGCACTGTGTCTTAACACCTCAATTTAAGAGGTTCCAATAGGGTCACCGAGGAGGATCTCGTCCGCTTTTTAGGGACCGTTCACTTTTAATGGCGGAGGGGGGGCTGGTGGGATTTGACGGGTAGCCCCTGTAGTATATGATTCCCCCCCCCTCTTCATAAGAAATTTTATGGGGCCGCCCCCCCTTGTATCCGAAATTAATTGAGATGACCCCAATCCCCCCTCCCCCCAAAAATGACTTCAACCCCACCTCCCCCGAAAAAGAAAGGACAAAGAAAAACGACTAACTGAGTTCGTTATTTTTTTCCTAATGAAACATTCGATTTGGTATGCTTTTATGAATTTTTGCATTTCAGTGGGATAGTAGGGAGTCCGGGGGCATGATTGCCTTGGAAAATTTGAATTTCCTCGGAATGTCAGAAACGCTGGTTTTTGGCATTCTGGAAGGAAATTTCTGGTGACCCCCCTTTAAACCCACTAAAACCCACTAAAACCCACTATTTTTTCTTTTGACTCCCCCCCCCCTTAAAGCCATTTTTTCATGACCCCCCGCCTCAAATCCCACCAGCCCCCCCCCCCCTCCACCTGATGAAAAATGAAGGGTCCGTAAGTAAAACTAAAAAAGTCACAAGACATTTTCGGTATCGAATGAATTTAAAAATATCTTGTCAGTAACACATGTTTCTGTGGACGAGTAAGTCTTTCTATTTATGAATGGCCACGATATCCTGGATGTTCGATGAAACTAATTTTAAAAAAAGTGCCGCTAATATTTATGCCCTCCTTTCAGTTCACACATCCTAACATTGATATATTCAGCAAGAACCTTACTATCATCAGCATCATGTAGGAAAATATTTTTGACCAGGCAACAGCTGAAGATGTGGTGCTCGGTAACCTCAAATGTTTTGTATTTTTGCATTGTTTATTTGCTGTGTGTGTTGTCCCGCCAAAATTAGCTTCATTAAGCCAGCACTAGATCTAGACCTACCAATTTACTTAATTTAACAACGTTGCTGTTATTGATGATCCGGGAACAGTCCAATTCATGTAGCCCGCTCAAACAAGGTCAATGTCTGACAATACGCTCAATAATTCAAGATACGGACGAGCATGGAAATACTCGGGTGGCATCAACATTACACAGACCGCTTTGCGTCGTTGCCGTAATAAAGGATTTAACCAAACTTTAACTCCTTCTTCACTGGTCGCCAGCTGGCTGAAATGTACCTGCCTGCTCGTTGGTCCATCGTCATCTCGAGTGAATTCAGTCTTCCTTCGCCGCAAAAAACACAACAAAAATCTTCTCCAAGTCTTTGCTCTCTGTGGCCGCGGCATTGTGGAATAAACAATACATTCAGATGTATTCCAAATAAACAACAGAACTAGAAGTAATCCCCGTGCCAGAGTACAAGAACGCTCGTTGTGATTAAACGCCAAATGCGGAGGGCCACGCTTACTACAAGGGAGCGGTTTGTTTTCTTTTACGAAAGGTTGTTTTTCGAGGTATTGCCTTGTTTTGACACAAATAAACCGGAGCATGTTTTCCTTACTTTTCAATAAATAGAGTGAAGTTTTTTTTGTTTTTGTGGATTGTTTTTGTCCATTGGATTAAAAACATTAGTTTTGATTGGTGACCGATTTTGCTAAACCTAATTTTGGTCGACATGAGTTCGTCACAGTTCGTCATGACTGCAGGATCAACAGCCTTGATGACGTCGTTGACCATCCTCGTCTCCAGGGCAACCAAACCCAGAAAAGCACGGGCGGTTCGTTGTAAACAAATGAAGAAAACTGACCATTTACCAAGAAATTCCGAAAATTCCGGGTGGTATGTTAATGGCACACAGGTTTTCCGGGCGTTCCACTGGAAAGTTCCCGGGAATAAGTGGAATTTTTGAAAAGGTCGTCCTGCTTTCCCGTTGGAAATACAGAGGAGAAGTGTGACGTCACGTTACCATGGTAGCACTATTTCTGGATGACAACAAAACCAACGATGACGGCGACGGCAAGGAGAACGGCAAAAAATGATACGTTTATATTAACAAACAACAACTTTGCACGTGCATCACGCTTTTTTGTACATTTCTTTGCCGTCGTTGCACCACTACGACATGAAACTTCCTAATTTCACGAGCCCGCTTTATGGAGTAGGTGAACACAACACAAAAATTGTCGCTTTCTTTTTCTAAACTTAGATAACGATAGATACGGTCCCAAAGAAAGTAACGCCAAGATTTGCCAAATTAAATGAAATTGAATAAGAGCGGTGAAGTTTAAATTATCGCTTTGTTATCATCCAAAAATTTTGCTACCATGGCAACGTGACGTAACGACTCTCCTCTCTATTTTCCGGTGGAAAGCATGTTCCATTAGGAGTTTTCACAAGGCATCACTAGTTCCAGGCTATTCACGGCAATATCTGTCCCACAAATGGAACTTGTGTCAAATGAACACGTTCTTCACTCGATGGACCTTTCCGTGGGAGTTTCCGAAAGTTTTTTGGCAAACGGAAAACGCCACAGGAAACGAATCTGAGACTAAAAACGTGGTACAATATCTACATTGCTCTAATAAAATGAATGAGTTGCAGAAATACTAGCAACGGCGAGACAACGTCACTGAAGAAGAGGAGGGCAGTTCATGATTTGCACTAACATTTTCCGCTGGCTATTTACAGTGTTAAGTTTATATGGCCTATATGCGAAATACTTATTTTTCGTGTCTTTTCGGGTTGTCGCCTTAGACTGTATTCGCAATCAACGATTTTATTAATTATTCATTGACTAAGTTACACCTTTGTAACCCAAACTGTAATAAAACAAAAGAGCTGCATATATAAAATTGTTCATAAGGACTTCTTATAACTGAAGTGTCGACTCAGTATGTCTACCCAGCCTGTTCCGCGCAAACAAGACCACGAAAGAGAGGACCTCGATAATGATGTAGGAATTGGACTTCGATCGTCTTGTGCCTGGCTATCCACCTTCTCGTTGTTGTTCCAGTTTTTTCGCAAAGTGAAATGGACTGTATAGTCAAGTTCTCCTGAACTATCCGTACTCGTTCTCTCTATCATCAGAAACAGAGACAGAACCTCTCCTTTGTTCTTAGCAATTATTCGATAAGTCTTAGTATCATCTAAAGAATCATGGTGTCCTGACGTTCTGTCCGCCGTAAAAGGGAGATGAACGACGATCATTCAATAGCCCCTAGACTGGCATCTCGAAGCACGGCAAAGAACACTGGTTTGACGTATGTTTCATCAGCAGATAAACTCCAGAGGTGCAGATGGTTAGTCCGTGGGAGGACCTTCTCCAATCTCATAAAAGAGACTTCGTACATCCAACATTGAGGCGAGTTCAAGAACTTGCTTTTCTATACCGCCGTTGAGTAAGATCTCCGCAGGCAGCTTGGGGAAGCTCTTGGGATAGTAGTCTGAGCCCTAAATTGAGAACGTGGAATGACTTATCTGCACACAATGAATGATACACTGTAAATGGGACGCCAATACTTAGGGAGGGAACGTGCTTATTTGAAGGGGCGCTATTTCGTCCGTCAATTTTCCACCTCGGTAAGATTTTTAGTAATAAGTCCCTTGCATCTAGTTGTTCGAGTGGTACAAAACGGGCTTGCTGGAGAGCAAGAGATGCAATGGGAGAAGACAAACAAAGGAAATTACCACTTTAAATGATGTAAGCTCTTTGTTTGTCTTGTCCTAGTGCGTCGCTTGCTCTCCAAAATGTCGGTTTTGTACCACGTGAATGACAAGCTGCAAAGGACCAGCCCTGAAGGACCTATCATAAAATGAGGCTGAGTACTCAAGAATGATACAGATCTCGGAGGGTCTCGATCTGCATAATGCTACACTTCAACGTCCTGTTAGTTCCGATAATCTTACAATCTTACCAATCCTACCGAATTTCTGTCTTACTATCCTTCGCGTCATACTCCAAAGATTTATTGTATGTGTTCAAGGGACCCCTTCATACTCTCTAGATGCCGGTTATGCGACTTTAAACCGAATATTAAATGAAAACACGAGGGGGCAGGGATTTTTTGAAGCCCGGTGCTAAGTATAAATTCGAGCGTCTATGGTATATGAAGAAAACTTGACAAAACAGAAAAAAATGCGCTACTTTGCATGCAGGAAGGCCCGTTTTTTTGAAGAATTTTTCCCCCTAAGCCGCCCCTCACTTTAGAAGTTTTCGATCGAGCAGGTATCATTTTTTTTCTCTGAATAAATGTTAGTAGCCATTCTTTTTTAACCCATCTTTTTGAACGCGCTATTATTTTCAATAAATGGAAGGGCAGGTCACTGAGGTGTAACAGAAGGCCACTGTTACGAAAAATAACCACTGTTCTACTTCATTGGCCACAACAATCAGAACAATGACCTGCTGGTTCTAAAACAATAAAAAGATGCATGGAATCGGAAAATATCCTCGCTACTCAGTCTTCTCAAAAATATTAACCTCGCGCTGCGCTATCGGTGATTATCTTATCGGTCAGGTATTATCTTAAACATATCACTATTTAAGGAACCCCGCCACTTCCACTTGTGCAACAATACCTTGAATGCTCGATGAAGATGCATGGTGTAAAAACAGAATACAAAACGAATAATCATCAAACGAAGAAACTCGTCATCAAGAAGCTGAAGGAAGGCTAGATCTGCAAGAAAAAAAGAAAGACTCATCGTAATGGATTTTCCGTTTACAAAGCCATTCAAGATCGTTCTTCAAACTGTGTCCCCATTTCGCAACTTTCAAAAAAAATTAGCCACGATACGATCCACGCAGACGTTCCTAGGGCTTCGTCACGAGTTTGTTATAAGAAATCTAGGAGCTTTTCCTTTTTAGGAGACTTTTCCTGACTCTTCTAAAGTCTCGCGCTAAATTTGTCAAGGTTCAAAGCCGTACAGATCCCAGATCTCGAAGTGTGCTGTGATCGGTCTACGTTTTTAACCTCTCGTTTTGGCAGTCGTTCGGAAAAGATCCAGCGAGGAGACCCATTAGTGAGTTTAAATAACAGATGTTGTCCTTCGAGTTGTCTTCTTGCTATGTTTTTATACAATAGTTCGTCGTGAATCGAGTTAAATGTTCCGCCGACTTTTCGGCCATTTTTCTTTTCACAACCAAAACAACTCAACCTCGTCCCCAGGTCTTCTTGGTTAATGGTGTATAAACCTCCAACTGTGCTGCACTTTTGACATCATCGGTTGATCAATCGCAAAATTCTTCCAAATTTGGTCAACAGTAGCTGGTTGTGGTGAGTCAAGCGTGTGCTTTTAGCCAATCAGAAACGGAGAAATATTTTGAATGGACAACAAAAACATTTATAAGTTTGTAATGAACCGACAATTCAATCACCTGCCTGTCAATTAAAGTTGCAATGAGCTAGTGATTTCATTTGGTTAGCAATCGCATTACCAATACTGATGCCGGCATTCGAAGGAATCACGACAAGCAGCAAGACAGTCGACTTAAAACAGTTCTTAGACAGTCCTAGAGCATGCGCAGTCGACTTACCAACACATCGTGACCAGTCGTAAAACACTCGAAGACAATCGTTCATGATTCGTCGAACTTGTCGGTGACAGCTATCCCACAAGTCGCTGCGGAGATCAGCGATGCTACAGACATAACAAAAAGCCACCAATGGACTAAAGAGGAAGAGCGAGAATAAACTTCCCTTCCGACTTTGCTCTGGAAAACAATGATCCAAAGAAACAGTTATACAGCCTGAGTAATGGAAATTCGATAGTACTATCATTAATCGTCGACTACAACCGAACCTGTATTAAGCGGACCTCTATTAAGCAGTGCCCCTTGAAATAACTAGAGTAGAGAGGCTACTGCCTTTTGTTTCATCTATTTAACAGACCTTCTCGTCTTCTCAGATAAGAGTAGAAAACCGTAGGTCCTGTCTCAAAGTACTTTAACTGAGTAGACTCTTGTGGCACGTAAAAGGACCACAATGGGCATAAGATTCTCTAGCAGTGACCAACCCTTTAGTCTATTTCCAAGCAATACTGAGTTTTATTATATCTCTCTGTTGGTGCGCGCACTGTGATTTGTCAGTTTAGTGGGTCAGTCGTATGTCACTGTCAAACCGAAAAGTCGAAAGTTTGCTTTGCTTGCGACTATTGACAGAGAAACTTTATTGTAAGGCTTTCGTTTCAAGTAGTTTTGGACTATAAAGGATGTGCTAAATATTAAATGAATGTTTTTGACAATTCAAAGCCACGATTTTGCAAAGCTCACGACCGTTCCGCTTGAATCGAAATATGCGACGTCCTTTCAGTCTCTATTTAAACCCAGATATTTTAATATAAATCTTACTAGCCTCGTTTTCTCGATCCGCAATGTAAATCACGGAACCTTGTGTTTTCCACTTGGATATATTGCCCAAGCGCTAAAAAAACTCGGTCGGGAGAACTTACAGCACGGACCTCGAACTCGTTTAGAGAGCTACGTAATTTGGTATTCGCCTATTAACGCCCGAAAGTGTTTGAAGTGATCTAAATCTTTAACGAAATCTTAAATCTATCGCTTGAAAAATGCAACAAGGCTTGATGCAGTTTCAAGTACGAACACTAACGTATTTACCTTGCATCGTCGTGGGAACTGTTATAGGCGACATCAAGGAGATAAGCGGCTGCCCAAACAAACTTGGAAAATACTGCAAGTGAAAGCAAAGTACGGTCAAACTATTTTTAGACAGAGACCAGTAAAGCTGCCACGGGCTGGAAACGAGTTTAGCGAGAGATAAGCGTCCACTCAACGCGTAGATAAAACCAACTGGTTCTTTCTTGCCGGATCTCTGACGTAGAGATGCTAGAGCCAGGCGTCACTTGAAGTTGAAAGTAAAACAAAACTGAAAGCAACGCTGGCAATACGGTAAAGGGCTGATTTATTTGTCTGTGCGCCAGTGACTGATTCGTTAGAATTCTTGTTGTCCTGTGGTACTAAGTGTATTCTCCGGGAAATGTGAGCAGATTTAGCAGTGGGGGTGCGACGCTTCGACCACGGCACGCGTTCCGCCGGACGTTTTTTTTTTTTCTGAACGGCGCACGTCAAACGGAAGTTAACCTTTTTTTCTTTTACCATGCCGGGGGAGGGGGGGGGGGGGGGGGGGGACGACTCCAATAGCACCTGATACTGCCTTAACGCCACCACATATGTGTGGCTAAGTGTCTACACTCTTATAGAGACGATTTGCCCAAAACTTCAGAGCGCGCGCGGAAAGTTGCAAAGAACTCGTTTCCAGCCCCTTTCAAGTGCTCTCGCGTCCTTGGAAAAAACCTTACACTGCTTTGCAATAATTTTGAAGAAAAATTCATTCACTTAAACGCCCAGTATAGACAGTCGTTTCTGTAAAAAGAACATTAATATCTGCCTGTGGGTAAATAGTCACTTTAAGAAACAAAAACTGGTTCTTTACCATTTACATAGACAAACTGGTCGATTCACGGTTTGGGTAAATGGAAAGCAAAATTCCGGACTAGCAAATATCGTCCCTGATTCGTGTTTACCATTTGTACAAATCAGTTCCTTTAACCGAGAACGGCTGGGGAGGCCTGAAACTGGTATCAAAGACCGCTTTGAAGAAAAGGAACGCAAATTTCCGTTTGGAGTATTCCGTCCAGAAAAACAGGACTATCTTTTCAGATGTTCCGTAGCTCCCAGAAGTTTTTCGTTGGAACGGCCGAAAAACTCGTGTTCCATTTAGACACATTGAACACTGCAAAGCTCATCGTACTACGTGGAAATTAATTTTGCTAGACATCAACTAGTCTCCCTCCCAGCCGCTCTGGTCGGAGTCACGCAAAAACGGCTCGGGCGAATGCGAAGGAGACTAGACATCAACGCGACACCGATAGAACCCAAAACAGAGCGGTGTTGTAGCCGTCGACAACAGTTTCACCATTACTATGGCTCGTCAGGACGGCGCAACAACAGACAGAACAGAAGCTCTGTCTTGGGTTCTATCGGTGTCATGTTGATGTCTTGCAAAAGCAATTTTCACGTAACACAATCAGCTTTGCAGAATACAATGTGTCTACTTGGTATTTTTTGTTGATTAGGTTTTCTTTAGATCCTACTTTCTGCGGCATACTCGTTTGCGGTCCTTTGCAGTTAATGTTCATTGAATTTCAATTACTTCCCAAACGGATTTTCCGGAAACTTTTTGTAAATAGTAAGCACTATTAACTACCTCATACGGGTCGGTTAGAACATGTATCGTGAGAACCGTAAAGGGGTCTTGTTCAAACTCACCCTAAAAGCATAACTATTGGAGCTATCTATAATCACCATAAGAGGCTTCCTGCTGAACGGCACAAGGTCTTCTGGGTACAAGCTGAAGAACACAATTATGCAGTTCTTTGTATTACTGTTAGACCAGTTTTCAGTCGAGCGTAATCCGAGCGTGTTCAGTTGAGCGTATTCTTGGGCCATCGTAGCCTAAGCTACGTACAAACGGACGCAACAACTCCCAACATTGTTGGGCCAACAATGTTGGAATTTGTTGCGTCTGTGTTGGTAGTGGTGTGCCAACGGATGCAACAACTCCCAACAATGTTGGGACCTGCATTGTTTCGTGGGAAGGATACAACCCATAAGACTTTGTAAACCATGTGTAATGCGCGTGCTCGGCCCTAACAATGTTGGAAGAGCTGTGCAAATGGATCCAACATTCTTGCACTACGCTTTCGCCATCACGGAACAAAAGAAATGTTGGGAGTTGTTGGTCCAAAAGTTTGACCGGTTTCAAGGTTTGCACAACAACTACCAACAACATGCAACAGGGTGTGCAAACGGACGCAACATGTAACATCCAACAATATGGGGTGGGGCTTACAAGCCGCAGTTAACGGTACACAAATGTCACGCACCAGTGAACATCCTTTAAGTTGGCTCTCGCACGTCTTGTACCTTCCTCGTTTCCCGCCTTTTTGTGGCACATGGCAACTCCTCCCATCTCGTAAGGACCTGGGATAAATCCCAAAGGAGAGAATTATGCAATGCAAGTGTCAAGAGTTTATGCTAGTATCACAATTGTTCACACTAAACTAGCCTGTTCCAAGCGTTGAGATGGTGGGGAGGGCGCAAAAAGATGTAAGCAAGAGAAACAGCTCTCTCTTCCTTCGTATTTTTTCCCCGCACTCTGACATCGCACCGAATTCAACTATCCACTAACCTTCCTCTCCAGCCTTTGCGTTTCCAAGGCAACCATCACCGGAGACATAGACAAGCATAACGCCATTGCTAGGAAGTTCCTGGAAAAGAAAAACCGGCATACATAATAGTTATTTACATCGTTCTAGAATAGAGCTTTATGCTTTAATAATGGTATGATCCGCTTTTCAAAGAACTCGATAGAGATACATGCATTAGGAAACAATGAGTAAAAAGACACGACTTTAGAAAACTAAACCACCACCAAACAAAAACATCATCACCTCCGTTACTCAAGGTCAGGTTCCCTAAGGGTGTTCCCGTTTTTAGAAACGAAATTTCTCCCGCAGTTTCTCTTCTAACGTGACTCTTGCATGAACACCTGAAAACCCAGACCTCAAGCCCTCTGCAAAAACAGGATGTCTGGAGTATTCACAAGGTAGCAGGGGACAGAAATGGTTTCCCAGTCACCAGCCCATCTTTGTGTCGTCTCGCAATGCGTCTCGCCGGGGTGGGGGGGGGGGGGGGGGGAGGGAGGAAGAGTAAAATTTAAATAAAAACAACTAGAACTCAAAGAAAGAATGCGTTTGAGACAGTGGGTCGGACCTAGAATGCAAGGAAACTCTCCATTTTTGGCTAGTCAAGCGACCCGCGGGAGAACAAGCGGGCGAACGCGTGATGCCTCGCGTGACTTCTCTTGACTCCCCCAAATGGACAGCATGCTCGCAGGCTAGGCCGGTCCCAGAGGTGAGACATAAATGCGAGAGAAAAAATGAGTTTTGCTGCACAAACATATAACTAACCTTTAAACCACAGGCCAGAAAAACGTATAACTGTGTTAACGTTGGTTTGTATAGCAGATACTTGTGGGGATTGGGCCTCTTGGAGAACGAACGAGCAATTTCGCTGGTTTCCTAAAAGAGAACAATATTTCTCTGACCGTTTATAATAACTACAGAAACTAGAACAACAACAGATGTCGGCCGGATTTTGTCTTTTGATTAGAGACCCTTACATTCGATGACTACGACGATGAGATTTGACTTAAAGGTTTTTTTTCGCGTATTCTGAAAAGCTAAGGACAACTCGGAAAGCTTCAATTTACTTTTTTCACCACAAAAATTTAAAGGGTTATTTTTATAGACTGCTATTATCTTTATTGAAGGAGGTTAAGCCCCCTCCAGATCGAAAAATAATTAATCTTCTAACATCATAAACTTGTTTCAATCAGTATGACACTTTTGCCAAAACCAGTAGTAGAAAGACGACGATTATCACGTTTCCCCTGGGTAAGAAATTATCAGATCCAAGCTTGCCCGTCTGGGCTTGAAAAAAATATATTTCGTTTTATAATAAACCTGAACAGGGCTCACTTTATCAGAGGGGCTTTCAGAGACTTCGTTGGTGGTGACCAAGGTACGTGGTGGAACTTCCTCGGGTTCCCTCTCCAGGGCCTGCAGCATGCGGAACATGTCCAAAGTTAACTCACTAAATTTTACCTGAAAAACAAGGAAAGAAATGAGGATTGGTATTTTAAAACATATATTCACATCCAGTACTCTAAACTCGCTAACTTCAGGCTTTAGGCCGGGGGAAAAGGTTGCCATATTTCCTTAACGCACTTTCCGTGAAGTATTCCATATCAGGCGCAAAGCCAGCCACCAGACCAAGATACTCCCGAGGCCGTTAGCAGCTACTTTAACTGTTTTGAGCGTATACTTTTTTTTACCCGTTTCTGCCATTTAATGACAACCTTTCCCGACAAAAATCAACCTCAGTGGCTCTCTTAAAGCTTTAAAAAAATACCTGCTTTTCACAGTTTCCCACGATAATAATTTCTTGTAAAGATAAGGCTGTACCGCTGACAGGCCTCTGAGCTGGAATCTCCTGTAGTGGAAAATTGGAAGGAAACATTTTGTCCATTTTCAATCTAGGCATCACAGCCCATTCATAACACAACAACCCACAGTCAATTCACTGCTTTTGAAGGACGTCGCCTGTTGATAGACGGTCTGTTTTCACTTAAGAGATCGTGAAGCACGCGCATGAAAATAAAAACCGCGGGGGATTTATGTTCTCGCGCTCCGTGCTCGCTCTCGCGCGCTTAATTCACTCGCGTGCTTGTCGATTTTTGAACAGACGAAGAAAGCAACGTCTGTGTAAAGATAGTCCGTTTACAGACTTCTTACATTTTTGCTCGACAACGTGCAAACGTTTGTTTTGCTGATAGAAACCGATCACTTTTTTGCCAATTTCGTTGCCGTCGACGTTGCCTTGCGCCTGTTTACATGGACCTGGGGGACCAAAGGTAGGTGAGGTAACCCGCTTATGTGGGGTAACCCGCCTGTCCATATAATCTCTCCTATGGTCACTCCACCTATCATGTAAACGTGATCCCATCAAAATGAGAGATTATATGGACAGGCGGGTTACCCTAACTAAGCGGGCTACGTCACCTACCTGGGGTCGCCACGGCAACGGGGGCGAAAATATCGCTTACAAACTGAATTTGCGTTCGATTATTGCAAATCGCTTACTTTGTCAAATGCAAGCGAACTCTTCTGGAGTTGAAATTCAAAGAACCATATCAAAGTTAAGAAAGGGAAGTCCTCCATGAAACGTAAAAGCCTTTTCACGTCCAAGCCGTGCAGTGACGGGTACATTCAAAATTACGGGGAAAAATCCGACAGACAGCGTTTTTATCTGGACGATGAGCTATCGCGTCGATTCGTATGTTTTCACACCTTATGGCAATTTTACACCTCTCCAATGCAACGAGGAATGCTAAAAAAACGCAATTAATTGTATGGATAGTGAGTGACTGTCATTCGCCGAGTGGACGCCGCGAATATGCACGAAAACTTTGACGAACACCTGCCAGTACATACCTTCGGTAAGTGCGGGAACTTTACCTGCCCCGCTCCACCAGACGAAAACGTTTCAACAGAAGAGTGTGCTACACGACTCAGAAAGTACATATTTTTCTTAACTTTTGAAAACTCTCTTTGTGAAGACACATTACAGAAAAATACTGGGGGTTTGGACTTCAAAACGATCTTGGCCCATTGTACTTGGAGGTGCAAACTACAAAAAACTCGCAATTCCGGGATCTTTCATGTTCAAAACTTTCAAACTGTCGAACAATTAGCAAAGTATATTGAGTACTTAGACAACAATGACACGGCGTAAGATGCCTTTTTTGAGTGGAAGAAATACTACAGACTCGAAAAGCCGGGTCTTATGTTCGACTGAGCACTCTGCGAAGCGATACAAAGTACAAAGCGAAATACGCGAAAAGTCCATGACAATTTAGACAAACATTGGTACAAAAACAAATGCTACGGTCGGATTAAGTTACCTAGAGTAGAGGCCTTGCTTTTTGCAAAGAGATTACACTATTTTTGTAATCCCTACCTCTACTGAGGCTAGGGTCAAACGTCGAACTTTTCATGGGACGAATCTAACGCTAATAAGTGAGAACAACAGATTTTGCTTATTGGCATTTGGTTCGTCACATGGGTGAAGTTCGATGTTTGACCTGAGCCTTAAGTTATAAATGATGAGAGTTTTAAAATGAAGATACGCTTCTAGACGTTCTCATGCACATCTTGCAAAGTGTGTATGTTGTTTTTATCCAAACACTTGTTGGCGATTGGGCTTCCCGCAAAGAAAACTGTTCGTAAAGTTTTCCGTGCAAAATTCAATACAACGCATTATGAGAATAAATGTAGCACGTGCTGGAATTCTAAGGCAGTTACCGCTAATTTGCTAGAAAAATCTTCACAGCACCGGTCAATTCAGTAGGCTGTTAAACTAAGAATGGAACCTCGAGTCTGCTAACGAATCAACGTTAAATGGTCAAAAATAAAGTATGGTTACCGATTAATTTCTGACTCCTCAGTTTTTTAAAGGAAAATGAAAAGATTGTTTCTGGATAAGAAGATCGTCTATTTTTCCCTTTGAATTTTCTGCGCGCCGCCATTTTGAATTTGTGGGCTATGGTACAGAAATAAAGGTTGATTCTTAACTCACATTTTCGGCCATTCTGTGTGATAGAGTGACGGGTACAACATCGGGGGTCATAACTGTCACCAGGGAGTCCGCCTGCATAAAAGAAGAACTAAGTCAACACGTGGTCAGCCATCAAGAAAGGAAGATACCGTAAACTGCCGGTTATACTGAAGCCCTGGCCTGTTCTAAGTGTCAAAAATTTAGTTTCGTTTTCTGAGCACAGCGTAGACCAAACGGTAACCTTGAGATCTATAAAGTGTTTCAGGATCGCTTGACTTTTCTTAATCGACATATGATAGTTTAGATTAGATGGATTTTTTCGATTTGTCAAATTTATTGAAAATACCGGACTGCCAGTCATTTAGTGTTTTGAAAACCTTGACCGGTTACCGGCCAAATAGCCACAGCGTTCGAGAAAAGGGCCGCAGGCCTTGGTGTAGCTCACCTCCATAAACGCTGTGACTTCACTGATCACCAGTCGCCACTCTTCATCATCCTCTGCTTCATACACGCTCACATATTCCTCTACATAATGATGAAGTTCCTGAATAAGTTCTTTCACAAGATCCACCTTGTTGAGAAGCAGACTAACCACAATGAAGCGTGCATAATAACGCAACTTCTTTACCATCAAATCAGGTCTGAAAAGAAAACAATAACAAACAAGTTGCCACCAAGGGTGAAGCTAGCCCATAGACCTGTAGGCCCGGGCCCTACAAATTTTTGGTTTGATCACTCTACCGCTTGCAATAAATTATGCTTGTTGGGGTGAGCTAAAAAGCTTAAGAGCTCAAAGTCATGCGTGCAATTTTCAGGATATGTGGAAATGAAAGTCAGCCGGGCCTACAACTAGTCGAAAAGCTGGCTACGCCCCTGGCCGCGCTATCCAAATATATACCGGTCCCAGTTGTAAAGGTGGAAAGCGCTATCTATTGGACAGTGATTAATACTGTGCATAGTGCTATCCAACTTTTCAAGCCCAAAGCTAGTTTCTTCCTGCCGCTAAAATTTTGTTAGAAGATGCGCCATATTGACCAATAAACAATCGATAGTTCCAGAAGGAATTTTAGCAAAAAGTGCTTTGGATTTCCATGGCATTAGCCTGAAAAATTAGCCAACAACCACTGGTTTCCCCTCGAAATGACGACCGAGAAACAAGCACAGAAATTCCATACTGATGACGCGTCACTACCAAGCTCTGGGTAGATTTCTGGGTAGTCCTTCTGATTGATTGGTTGAAGCAAATTTCCCTTGCAGAGCGACCAATCAGAGGTGCTACCCAGATCTGGGCAGTGACACGTCATGTATGGAATTTCTGTGATCGTTCCTCAGACGTCATTTGCACAGGGAAACCAGTGGTGGTATCGCAAAATGTCGGCTGTTTTTCTCAATTTAGCATGGGATTGGCTAAACAGTCAAACAGGAAATACGAGAAACTAAGGACCGAAGTAGCGCATCTCACATAAATAAACTCACTCCGCACAACACTTTTAAGCAACTCAAAACCTACCCAGATTATTCGTACATAGTAAAAATTTTTGAAATCCCCTGGCTGCCCTTAAGGCAGTTTAAGCACAACACTCAGAATTTTACAATTCCGTTTTTATCGGATTTATTTTCTCCAATCCACGCAGACTAAATTAAATCATTTCCGAGTTGCCTGAAGCCTCTGTTTCAAAGCGAGGCCAAGTGCAAAGCTAACGATATGAAAATGATTATTTATTCACATGCAAGTGAAACTCATTTTCACTAGAAAGGTTTTGCACTTTGCCCAGTTTTGAAATTGAGAGTTTTTCAGGAACTCGGAAAAACTACCATAAATGATCCAATAGATGCCTAGAATGTTTATTTGATTTGAGGAGCAGGGAGAAGACAAATATCAATAAATGTTTCTTACTTTTCTTCCTTGCTAGCTTGACTGTAGTATGCTCTGGATCGGATAGCAGAGTAAAATCCAAATGACTCATGAAGATAGTTTGCTTCACTTGTTCTTAGGCTGGAAAGGTCATTAAGAGATTTCACATTTATTAACACAGCTTTTCATAAGATGATGATGATGATGATAGAATTTATTTCAGTGTCAGGTCTTCTAGCTGGCCATGTAAGGCCTACCAATAGGGGACACTAAATTAAAATACTGTAAGCTCTAACTAATTAAATATATAAAAAAGTATATTTACAAAGCATAAAATTTACAAAAATATATATCCTAAAAAAAATGTTGATAAAACGTATTCGGATTTATCATATAAAATAATACTTATTGGTTTAGAGGAGTCCTTTTTGTCTGGAAAATGTCATTTATGTACGACATAAAAAGCAGTTTTTACAGCCCTCTGTGATTACTTGTTCAAGATCTACCTTGTGAATTTTCCTTTTTAAAGCCGTAAATTGATTCTGCATTTTTTACTTTCTTGCTTAGTTTAGACCATATTACTGGGCCCACATATCTCAGGCTATGTCTCCTGTAAGTTGTTGTGTTGTATCGAGGAATAAAAAAGTCACCAGAATTTCTGAGTCCATAAGGTTTAATTAATACTAACTTTGCTGGTCTGTTGTATGTGATAGTCACTACTAGGTAAGGCTTTGTCATGATTAAGCAAGGTATGGTAAGAAGGACAACAGAAACAAGCAACTTGTTTTGCAACATTGCTGCTAAAAGGGTTGAACAACCTGTGCAAAAATCAAGATCAGAGTCAAAGTGCCCTTACAGTAGTTTAATACAGAAGCAGCAAGATTCAAAGTGCAAGATAATGCAAGATGCAAAAAAAGATGTCCTTACTAGTAATGATAGTAAAGCTGTCCAATTTTAGATGCAATCTCTCCAATTTGCCATCTTTTTAGGTTATATTTGGCATCCAGAATTGACCTAAAATAACAATACAATAAAATAAGTTTCTTGACATATCCCAAGACGCATACCTGCCAACCTCAGGAGATCTAAAATCTGGAGACTCTCTATTTTGCACTACACCCCCCCTCCCACCCCCGAACGTCAACAGCACCAACACCCCCCCCCCCCCCCCGCGCCAACAAATTGCCTTAGGACATTATATGACGTCTTACATGAAGTTCATGGAATCAAAATGCGCTTTCATCATTGTAATGACGAACTAAACTTTGTCATTGACTAAACATGTGCAAAAATGTCCCAGAAACTGTACAATGAATACAAAAAGTTCGAATTTTGTGAAAAAATGGACTAAATTTCAAACTAAAGCACAGAAATGCTCAAAAGTTCATTTTATCCGGGAGATTTGGTGCTCTAACCGGGAGACCGGGAGATTTTATGAAAAACTTGGAGACTCCCGGGAAAACCGGGAGAGTTGGCAGGTATGAAGACGGGTTTTAAAAATTAATTTACAAACAGTTACGAAAGGCAGAAAACCTAGTTACAATATACTCTAAAACTACTAGAAAATAGCCAAGATGAAAATCAGGATTTCTTTCATGGACTCTCATCCAAAATAATTTAGGGGTGTGTGGAAAACAAGTGTCGAAGTCTCCCTTTTGACAAACTTGTCCACAGGTTCCTATCAAAGACTCTGATTTTTTCTTTGTCCTGTGCATATTGTTCTCTTGACATGTTGATCACATCATCTCTCATTTCTTCAGCGGGCTTAAAATTTACCATCATTCTTTATTTATCACACACGATGATTTCGACATTGATGATCCTAGCGGTATGCAGGACGCACGTCATACGTATAGTATATGACACAGCTTGCCACGAGTCCTTTGTAGACCCGTGTACGGAAGGTCATAGGCTCAAATCCTGCCAGAGACTCTGATTTTTTCTTTGCCCTATGCTCATGACATTTTGATCACATCATTTCTCATTTCTTCACCAAGCTTAAAATTTACCATCATTCTTTATTTATCAAATCAAAAGTAATTCTGACTGGAGATTATGGAAGTTTGTCAAAAGTCAATTAGGGCTTTGCACTAGGCACCCCTTAACTTAACACTTCCACCCCAAATAGTGGGCAAAGTTAATTAAACATTTCCAAATTTCATTTTGTGAAATGAGGAAAAACATAATATAGTACCAATAATCCATATGGAAGTGCTGCTAAAGATGTTTCATTTGAATGGTCACACCATGGCATTTCATTCACAGACTCAATACCTAGAACTGAACACCCTTCAAAGACTCTAAAATTTCTAGCAGCGAATGGGCTAACTAAGGTAAAAGGGCTTATGATAAAACTTATGATTTATGTGTTGAGTTGAGCATGGCTATGGTTTTATATGGAAAGAATCCCAAATTACTGAACTTGCATTATATCCAAGGTGTCCAATATCTTAGTTTTGTGCATGAACTAAGATCTCTTTGTTGTCCCAAGTGTGAAAGCAAGTTGCCTGAGGCTAATAGGTGCATGCTTTATGCTAGCACACAGTTAATGTTCTACCTTAACCACACATTGTGTTCTTAATGTTGTTACTTTTTATAAGTTCAAAAAATTGAAAACGATATCTCACACAAACAATATTATTACCTGTGCTTCTGCTGAAACTTCCATAACTGGTCAACAAAAAAAATACATCAAAGTCAAATTTCAAGTGCTAATAAAAGAAATTAAAAGGTCATATGACTGTAATGGCAGGGATGGAATTAAACTGCTATTCAGAATAATGCAAACTTACTCTAGTATAAACATCAAATGTTTTTCCAAAGTGGGTCTGCCAATGCTTGTTTCCAAACTGTGGTAAGTCTCTGACAGTGCATAAATTGGAGAAACAAAGACAAAAAAAAATTAATAACATCATAAAATTAAATGACAATGAAAATTTCATTTAAGATAATAATACTGGTAAATAAGACAGGAGATCTGAAGTCAATAACAAGGAGTATATCAGTTGAGAAGATTCACTTATACATTGGTTTCTACATGCACTCCAAACTGAATTTTCCTACTTCCTATAGCATTTAAACAATGAAGTCTGACACTGTACTAATTAGTATTAAGCAGAGGCGTTGCTTTTACAGTACCCAGGTAAATTCTGACAGGTGACGTGGCCTTGAAACAACATCATAAAACATGTGAAATGGTGTCAAACAGCAGACTGAAAGACACTGATGATGTAAAATATTAAAAGGCACATTGCTTCCTCCTCAATAACTGAAACAATAATGGATTTTCACATTCAGACTAACAGCGTAGGACCCCCATTCCCCCCTCTATCACCGCCAAAAGGACCTCAAGATACAGTGTGCAACAAACGTGGACTGCAGACTTGCAAATAAACAAGGGAAACAGTGCTGTCAAATGCTCTCAAAACTATGACAAAACAGACTCAATGTTGAGGTTTGGGATATAGTTGTGATTTTTGTAAGATGTTTATCCACAGGTAACTCAGGCTCAGTATTTCTGTCCTGTGTGGGTTTCATATAACATGTAAATATAGAGAACATAGAAAATGGAAATAAAAATCTATGTAAACCATGTGGCAAGTTGTTGTTGTCCTGGTAAGTTTCATCGATTTTTATTTCCATATACATTTTCTAGCAAATTTCCAAACCTAAACTTTGCCCCATATGTTCTCTACATTTACTCATGTTATCTGAAACCCGTACAGGACAAAAATAGTGAGCCTGATCAAGTTACCTGTGGTTTATCTGCATCTGCCAGTCTGCACGTCTATAGTCTGCATTTGTCTGCATTTGAAGGAGCAATGCATGTGCAGAAAAACCCAGCAGGACAGATTTTATCTTATACCCTCAGTGCTTATTTTTTCTACTGAAGAAAAGATCATTTCATGCAAATCCTCTTTGCATTATAATACACTAGCCAGAAATCGTGGTTACGTCGGGGGGGGGGGGGTTGGGGTGGGGGGAGGGCAAACAATACCATTATGGCAAGAATTGGCATATATTCAATTGTAACTTCTCGTCACCTAATTTGAAAAGACGAAAAAAAGTAAAGGGGCACCAAGGATACAAACACCTCTGTTACTCAAGACACAAACAGTAACTCTTTGCTGAGCCCATCCCACACTAGAATAACAACACACCCTCAACTCTGCATACTTAGAAATGTTTCAACTTCACGTGAAAACAGGTACAAGAAAAAGCCACAAATAAGAGTCACACCTTAGCGAGTTAAAAAGCTGTCGTGATTTCTCCTGTAACTGGCAAAACTCCACGACGATCTTTCTTTCTTCAGTTTTGGAATGCGTTGCATCGTTATTTACATCTTCCGCCATTTTGTTTGACAAGAGACTGCTGTCTGCAGTTTCTTTGGAACGCTGGCTCGCATCCAGTCCCAATCTCTTTTGTTCATTCTTTTATATATTCTTTTCTTTTTCTTTCTTTTTCTCTTTCTTTCAAACCCCCATTTTTTTATCAATAAGAAGGAAAAAGAAGAAGAAAGAAAGAAAACAAACAAACAAACAAAACACAAAATTACCACTAGACTTTTTTCCGCTTCTCATTTTCTATCATTCCTTCTGTTTTCCATAAGTTTCCTCAAAATCGCCAGGTTACCCAGTAATAATATTTTTTGCAGTCATGTACATTTTACGTGATCGTCAAGAGGAAAATCTATTTAAAGTCGAACTCGTGACAAAATAACCTTCAGTCATTTCACATACGAAATCTCCGTTTCAAGATGATCTTATAGATGATTTCTGACGTTTAAAATGGAGAGAAGTGTTACTTTCGAGCTTGGGTTTTTCGCTGGTAGTCCATCGAAGCCGTCGACTCAATTGAACAAACCGAGGATGCGACATATTTCAGACCGCCACCCAAAACAACTTCTGGACACTTTAGATGCTTTGCGACGATGTCAGGAGCTGTGCGATGTAGTCATAAAGGCGGGTAGTAAGACTTTGTTCGCTCACAGAGTTATTTTGGCAGCATGTAGCCCGTATTTTCGCGCCATGTTTACCGGCGAGATGGCGGAAAGCCGACAAATGGAAATCACAATTCAGGATGTCGATGAATCCGCTATGGAATTACTAGTTGACTTTGCCTACACGTCTTCGATAACTGTAGAAGAGAGCAATGTCCAGTCACTTCTCCCGGCCGCTTGCTTGCTGCAAATCGCAGAAATTCAAGATATATGTTGCGAGTTTCTAAAACGCCAGCTTGACCCCTCGAACTGCCTTGGTATCAGAGCTTTCGCCGACACTCATGCTTGCCGAGATCTCTTACGAGTCGCTGATATTTTCACTCAGCACAACTTTCAAGAAGTTATGGAAAGCGAAGAATTCCTTCTTTTGCCTGTTACTCAGCTACTCGATATTCTGTCGAACGACGAGCTTAACATTCGTTCTGAAGAACAGGTTTTTACGGCGGTCATGAACTGGGTGAAATATAGCATTTCCGAAAGGCGATGCCATCTTTCACAGATACTCCAACACGTTCGGTTACCTCTGTTACCACCCAAGTTCTTAGTGGGAGTAGTTGGCACAGATCCCTTGGTAAAAAGTGATGAATCTTGCCGGGACTTGGTAGATGAGGCAAAGAACTATTTGTTACTACCTGAACAAAGGTTGCTTATGCAGGGTCCTCGTACACGACAGCGTAAACCCACTAAATGCACAGAAGTGTTGTTCGCGGTAGGGGGTTGGTGTAGTGGAGATGCCATCAGTAGTGTAGAACGCTATGAGCCTCAGACAAATGATTGGAAAATGGTGGCCACCATGAGTAAGAGACGCTGTGGTGTAGGCGTAGCGGTTTTGGATAATTTATTGTATGCTGTAGGTGGCCACGATGGTAGCAGCTATCTTAACAGTGTTGAAAGGTATGACCCCAAGACTAATCAGTGGAGCAGTGATGTAGCACCTACTTGCACGTGTCGAACAAGTGTTGGTGTTGCTGTGCTAGATGGGTAAGTTTAAGATAATTTATTGACTTTTATTGCTTTGAAGTCAAACCATTACAGTGTGATGGCTTCAACCGCTGCCACCTAAGGACTTTTAGCCAATCAGAAACCACTCCTTCAACAAAGAAATAGACATGTGGACCTCATCGGGAAACTGTCCTATTTTTCAATTGGTCAGTTTTGCTGCTACTTTTTTTGCCATTTAGAATGGCTTACTTCTAGCGAGAGCCAATCTGGAACCAAATTTTTTTTTTCTGTTGACTTGCGTTGCCTTGTTGGAGGTGAAAATCGAAATCATGTCTGTACAGCTGAGAATTAATCAGTTTGGTGGTCTTTATGATAACACCTGAAACTTGCTATTCTTTGTCCACAAAAAGGTTCTAGATCTCTAAAACATTGGCAATCTCAATGTGCAATCTCTCAAGAACTTGGAACCAGAAGAAGGTTTAAAGAAATACAGAATGCTAATGAAATATCACGCAACACCACACTGAGCGTGCTTTTCCATCCTGCGATCAGTATGGGAAAATATTGACATATTTCTCCGGAGCTGCAAGAAAAAAAAGCTTTTTAACAGCAAGTGAGAAGTTTAGGATTAACTTTCTTTGAATTACGTGATAGGTTCATGCGGTTTGAATTTCCTTTCGGCTGAAGAGGGAGATTGGGATTACTCCGTGTCTTCTTGCGTTATAAAAACAGTGCCCAGCGCTAGGCCGGCTGTTGTTTTTTTTTCTTGTTGACTGCAAGTGTCTCTGGTAAAGGAAGACATATCCTTCCTTTTTTTTGACAAATGAATATTCTGGACCCGGATCTAGAATAATGACGTCTTGTTGAAGGAATAAGAGAATACAATTCACGGTAAAGAAAAACACACGCCATATTTTCAAACGACGTCTTGTAATCAGACTGCATGCTTTCTCTCCCATAGATACAGGGCACTTTTGTACCCCTTACCGACCAATAAGTATTCCAACCCTTCAATAGATATAAAGCAGCTTGCATATTTTACAAAAGCGGCCACAGACGAAAGACGGGTAAGTGCATACATATGACACACTATTCTAAACGGCAAAAACATTTAGGATCAAAACTAACCAATCGAAAGATAGGACAGCTCCCGATGATTTCTTCACACCCACTTCTTTGTTTAAGGAATGGTTTCTGATTGGCTGAAAGTTCTTAGGTGGGCTCGGTTGAAGTCGTCACATTGTAATACTGACACTAAGGGGGGCATTTTAAGCATGTTAAATTTTGCGAAAATTTAAGGTTTTTCCCCAGGGACAAAGAAGTATTTTCAAGAGGCTGTTTACAAGGTTCTTAGTAAAAGTACATATGTAGTGGGTTGGTAGGCCTGCACAATTTTTTCCTGATCATATATTGTTATCATGACTGTCACAGTATGTGTTAATTTCCTGTGCCATGTTTTGTCACACTGGGCCCATGATTGCATTGTTTGCAAGATAATATGGTTTTGGTTTATTGATGAAACACAAGCAGAAGTGGTTGCTAAAACTGTAAATGAGTAAAACCTGTTGGCAAATTTTGTAGAAACACAATGTTGTTATCTGTTGATCAATATGTGTGCTTCTGATAATAATTATTTGACTCAAGAATTTTAATAAACTCAACATTACATTGGGTAGTTTTTCTTGTAGCAACCACTATTTTGTGTGCTTTGTCACTCCTACGTGGGACACTGATAAAAGCAAGACTGTGACTGGACAAGTCACCATACCATGAACTTGGTACGCATGGTTTCAAAGCTGAAATCTGATCGGATAAATTTTGAAAGGCTTGTATTAACTGAAAATTGCAAAATAATTTTGCTGCTTTTAAAATATGTGCTTGAGAAAGTTCTTCTAATATGTTTTGATGGTGTGGTTGTGCACAGTTGGCATCAGATAGCATGCGATTGCACAATTCCAGGAAAATCACTTAATTCATAAAAAAATTCAAATTATTTGAGTAAACTAAATAAATTTTAACTTTCATTAAATATTTTCCCAAGCTTATCACTATTTTAGGGTGATTTATACAATTAAAAATAGCCTTGAATAATTTATTGTGGTACCATTTTAATTACTTCAAAGACATGCGTTGTCATCTGTAGTACAAACTGTCATTTAATGATCTTTTTTCTTTAAATTGTTCGTTTTAAATTCTTTTGCTTCAATTTATAAGAGGACAAAAAAAATTCATTTAACTTTTTTTTCCTTAAATACATGCGGTACAAATGTAGATGTTCTGTTGTTCTTTTAAACTCAAATTGTCTGTGAACAAAATTTAAGTGATATTCCTCCTCTGAATCCTGGTAAAACAAGGTTACATTAGCCCTGAAAAAAATCACATGATTCACATAATTAACTGCATATAGTAGACTGTGTAGTCTAGACCTTTCATATCACTTAATCTGCCCTGTAAATGCTGCATGATTTTCTTTTTTATTGCACTCTATCAGAGGGCCTATGGATGCACTAGTATCTTCTTTTGCTCTCTTTCTGATCAACCAAGGAAATTCTTTCAGGTACATGTATGCTGTTGGTGGGCAAGATGGTGTTTCTTGCCTTTACATTGTTGAAAAGTATGACCCTCAAGAAAACAGATGGTATAGAGTAGCCTCCATGAGTTCCCGAAGATTGGGTGTGGGCGTGGCCGTTCTTGATGGCTACCTCTATGCTATTGGAGGTTCAGACGGTACCTCACCCTTGAACACAGTAGAAAAGTATGATCCTAAAACCAATCGCTGGAGTCCTGTTGCTCCCATGGGAACAAGGAGGAAACATCTTGGAGCTGCCTTGTTTCAGGATAAACTTTATGTTGGTGTGTATAATTTACTGTGTTTGTTAATGTGTAGAAGTTTTTGCTTGTAATGTTGACAAAAGCATGAATACATCTGTACATCAACTTGACTAGTCCCTGTTCAGCAGTAATTTAAGCACCTCTCATTTTGAAAAAAATATAAAGCCTTTTTTAATTTTCGAATTTTCACAGCGCGTGACACCACGGTGGTAGCGTAACATTTCAAGCAATAAAAAAAGTGTTTATGCTCATGTTAATTAGCTCATAAGCAAAAAGAAAACATTTTTATTGCAGAAGTGAAATCCAGATGTTTTTGTTTATTTCTGGTCACCATATTTAGTGTCCCATGCTGGTACACAAGCATGGCATCTCCATCCAAAGCTCTAAAAAACTGAGTGATACTTTTTGGTAAATAACTAAAAAACTGTGTGCTGCACAGAGCATGAGAGCTGAGACTTGGATATGTTGCATATTTATGAGTCCTGTGTATCATTTCGTTTTCTTTAAATGGTTTCAAGTTTATTTTTTTATTGCATGACGGTGAAAACATGCTATAGCCATGCTGTTTCATTCAACATGATATGTTTCCTCTTGTTTTAAGTTGGAGGACGCGATGATGCAACAGAACTCAGCAGCGCCGAATGCTATGATCCCAAGGCAAACCAGTGGTCTCCAGTGGTGGCAATGAATTCTCGCCGCAGTGGTGTTGGACTTGCAGTAGTGAATGGACAGTTGCTTGCTGTTGGAGGTTTTGATGGAAACACTTACCTTAAAACAATCGAAGTGTTTGATCCAGTCTCTAACCAATGGAAGCTCTATGGTGGAATGAACTATCGCAGGCTTGGGGGTGGGGTTGGGGTCGTACAGCTTCCTCTGAGTGATGCATTCGGATGTTGACATGTTAAACTCAACAACAGAGATGAGCATGGGGGGTGGGGGGGGGGGGGGTGTGCCTGTGAGGCTGGTGGAGCTTTGAAATTGTAGCCAGGTGCAAGTGTCTCCTTGACAACCTTGAGAGTGGCATTCACCCAGGCACTGTCAGGCTGCTATTAAAAACCAGTGGAACCTAACATACTTACCAAATACTTACCCCAGGGTAGGGCTGGGTAGGGAGCAGAAAAACATTTTGTAAGCATGAGCCAATACAGACAACAACGTACAAACATATCATCATCACGATAACAACAACAACAACAACAACAACAACAACACAAAACATCATACAAACATAATGGCCTGACCTCAAGAGAAAGGCTGTAAAAAGACCCATGAGCTCCTGTGATGCAATGAGGGTGCCCCTGCATATCTCCTAAAAGCTACATATATGGCTTGAGTTTAACTTACATTTAGCTTAAATTTCATTTAGCCGCATGGTAGTGATACACTGTACTAGATATCTTGCTGGTTGCCTGAAATGGTGTTGTGAAAGCCGGCCCTGTAGGCAGTTTAGAGGCAAATGAAGCAGATCAGTTGCTCCAGTAAAATCTTTGAAGTTTCTTGCTTGTGCTTTACAACAAAAGCTGACTCTGAGCTGACTCTGTATGGCTAAGGCAGCTATAGGCGTGGCTCATGCAGTCTTCAAAAGCTCTTGAATTTCAGCCACCATCTTAATAAGTCTTTGAATCTCGTTTGAGTCATTTAAAAGCCACTGAATTTTATATTTCACAGAGAAAAGTACTTGAAAATTAAGATATTTCATTCTCAATTTAATTGCAATTTTTTTTGAGATCATTATTTGACATCCAACTTCACATGTACACAGATATTTTATCACACTAGTTTTTGAGCCTTGTTTGCCAAAATGTGTTTCTTGCTTTCTTCTTTCAATGCAGTGTGTTTTGTCATTGTTAAAATCAGGGCCAAGGGTAAGTGCAAATGCATATGTTTGACAATTTAGGCAATGTGGCCAAGTGCTTGGCCTTAAACGTCTTTGAAAAGTGCTTGAATTTTGTTTGGCGTTTTTTGTATAAAACATGTACACATTTTTACTGACAATGACCTCGATTGGTATTTTCATCTGGCTACAGCCCCAGAGGCTCCTTTTTTAGCCTTTTACGCAACAACACCGAAATCCTTGTTCTGGGCCAGAACCTGTATACCAGCGCAATGATCGGCTTGTTTAAAAAGCCAGTGTCAATTTGCCAAACAGGTTGAAGGGAAATTTGAAACTCATTTCCAGTAATGAAGTTAACTCCTTGAGGGCCCAGAACAAGAATATCGGCGTTGTTTAAGGAGAGGGGAAAAGAGAGCACGTCTTGTCGCTCTTCCTATCGCCCCCTGAGCTCTCACCAGTCTGTGTGACAAGAACATAGGAGAATTACAGGGAAAATATTGCAAAAGAGGCAAAAGGAAGCTTAATGGACCGTACTGAAAAGAAAAAGAGTGGAAGTCAATAGACCTTTTTAGCTTGTATGTTTTGTTTTCCCACTTCAGACCAGGTGATGATGTTACCCCCCAGAGAACTGTTTCTTTCAAATCTAGTCCTATGCATGTGCTTCCACGGCGTTTGTATACATATTCTATGACAAAACAAAAATAAAAATTCCCTGGAGAAAATCACGTGGTCTGAACTGGGATGACAACACGTAAAAGCTAAAAAGGTCTTTATCAGGTTTAGATCAGAAATAACATGAATAGTACTAAAAGAGTTTCTAGTGTAAAGCTTTACTTGATTGTACAGTAATCTATAAGAAATGCAAAACTGTAAATGTATATTTGTAACTAACGTTATCGGGTAAGGAAACTCGAAAAAAACTACATAATCAACATTTATTTAAAAGACTACGAATAGGTGATTATAAGTAACCCAAATATTACAAGAAATATCTTTTGCGTGTATTATAAAATAAAATAATGATTCGTTACATGCGTTTTATTTCATGTATTAAATGCTTTCTAAGTTTATTACTCAATACAGAAGCCTTTTCGGATCAATTGTTGTTTGTTTTTTCTTCCTTTTGCTCTCTTTTCAGCACTTGAAAACCCTCAAGAGCCAAAAATCATGAGATTCTGAATCTAGAGTGGGGAAAAGTAATGAGAAGTAGGAAAATTTTCTAGTGGAAGGACTTGCAGCAGGGCTTATGGGTCTTAGAGTCTCATACTTTTTACAAGTAAGATGGAGCAGTGAACATCACGATCAATCTTCTTTGTCGCTGTACACGTTTGTTAGGGGCCATCTTGAAATGAGACATTAAATGTTTTATTTCACTTAACAGCAAGTGTGCTCATTTGTTGAGGGCGGCGGCAAATCGCGGAAGGGTCTCTAGTAGGCTGACACGTTAGGCGTTTACTTCCAGACGTCACCACTCGAACCAAATCGAACGCTTTATTAATCGAACTCAATTAAACTTAATCAAACGATTGGGTTCGATTAAGTTCGGTAATCGAACACAATCAAACTCTCACAAAACAATTTTGGTAACTCGAACCCTGTCGAACTTTGACTGAGTTCGATGAGGTTCGATGGTAGAAGTTGGCATACATTTGATTAAAAATGGAACGTTATACGGGCAAATTGCGCGTGTTTTGCTGAATGTTTTCTTTTTCTAGGGCGTCTTACTACTGAGTATATTTCGGGAGTGGTTGGAGCGGATCAGTGTAGTGTACAGTGTGTCAAGTTCCTATTTTTTCCTATTTTTCGGAGTCATTCCCTTTTCCTCCTACTTTTTTGGGAAAACGCCCTATTTTTTGGATCATGCTGGACGACAACATTTATGATAGTCAATAAAAAGATTTAACTAGTTTTTACGGGTATTTTAAGAAAATATGTAATACGTTAATATATTAAGTTGTTTTCGTCTTTAACAGACAATTGCCTGTTTTCATGCTCCCGCATGACATCAATTGCAAACGTTTTAAGACAAGAAACAGTTGTCCATGACTGCCATATTCTCGTCCCAGAGCCCGTCGTTTCTTTTGGTCATTTGTCCGTTTACAAATTAAGCCGAGTGGCTGTTATGACGAGAACGTGGCCGCCACTGCCTAAATGATATGGCTGACGCATACGAAAGGTACTGGCCTCAGTGCTGAAGTGAGGTTCAGTGATGAAGTTTTGCTCAACGACGGAAAACTTTGTTTGTAAAGGCTCGTGGGCAGTACTCAAACTTCTCACTTTACTGCTTTTTCAAATAGACAAAACAGGTCGGATTGACCATTTTCACATGGACCATACTGCACTTTGTTTACCCCCCACCCCCCCCCCCCCCAAAAAAAAACAATAATAATGCATAACCATTGTCTTCGACTTCTTTTGGGATGAAAGTAACACCGAGGAAAAATTGGTTATGCAAAATTTTGAGGGGTAAATAAGGTGAATTATGGTTTTACGTGAAAATGGCGATTTCCCACGATCGACGTAAAAAGCCTGGTTCTCATACCGTAAAATTCCGAATATAAGCTCCTCCATGTAAAAGCCCCTCCAAATATAAGCCCCCCAAAACCGTAACGCAAAAAAACCTCCGTTAAATTGCCCCTCCGAATATAAGCCCCCCGGGGGCTTGTACTTGGAGTAAAACAAAGCAAAAATGGTAAATTTCCTTCCCACTACAAGGTAGCCCAATCGATTTTGAAACGCAAATTTCCATCCATACATAAGCCCCTCCGAATATAAGCACCTCAAAAAGGGCCTTTGAAAAATATAAGCCCCAGGGCTTACTTTCGGAATTTTACGGTATGCCGCCGATGTATCTGCAACGTAGCCGCCGGTACCGTCTGGAGTACTTCCCGGACGAATGAAAACATGCGTCGCCGGCAACTAGAGCCATCGTAGAGCTTTACCGCCGGCATGCCTGCGAAGTTGAACTCGAGTCAACTCCGCAGGCATCCCGGCGATAAATCTAGGATGACCAATGTTGCGGGCCACTTCTGTTCTCATATCGGAACAGTATCCCAGGCAGCACCAGCGGCCATATCGCAGGTGTATCGGCGGCATATGAGAACCAGGCTTAAATCAGACATGCAGATTTCATGTTTACCTACAGTTCGAGAGGTCTACGTCTGAAATGTTATGCACCGCTAAGGTTGTACTTTTAAGTTGCTGTGCGCATTCAGTTGATTTCAGCCAATGAAAAAAATCGTATTTCCCATTCCAGCCAGAGCCACTCTTCCGTTTACAAATTAAGCCGAGTGGCTTTGGAGACGAGAATGTGGCCGCCACTGCCCATTTTCGTCCCCAGAGCCACTCGGCTTAATTTGGCACAGACCGGGTAATATGGCTGTGCACATGCGTAAGGCACTGGCGATAGCTGGGAGGTTTAGTGCTGAACTTTGAGAGATGGAACCCTGGAAACGAGGTTTATTTTAATTCATAGTTGCGATTGACGTTATTCAGGGCGCCTGCGTCACCCAGGAGATTACAGGTATTATAAGCATTCGTCTGATAAAAATAAAAAACAACCTTAAATTTTTCACTGTTTTTAAACTTTGGGTCAGATATTTTGCAATTTTCTTAAAGATCTCAAACATCAGTGAGAGTTTTCCTGTTCCACAAATAACGATTTCGACAGTGGAAGATCCCTTTGAAAGTCTGGAAAGACCTATGCTGACTTATTTAGAGAAAACGAAAATAAATTGGTCCAAGAGGAGAAGGAGTAGGAAGGAAGAAGATATCGAGGAAATACTCGCAAAACAGGACATCAAGAAGCTTAAGCGTGATGAGAGACTAACAGTATTTTTGGAGAGGATAAAAGAAAGAAGAAATGCTGTCTGTGAAGTATTGATGCCCGGAGACTATTTTGCTGACCTTTCACATCTTGAACTGCTAAATGTACTGAAGCTATCAGGCTTGATATAAAATCACAGATTACAAGAGTTTTCCAGCGCTTTCAATTTTCAGTCCAAGTGCTAGTGGATGGGGGATCAATCGCCAGATGGACGTGATACAATATTATCAGGTTCCGCCTGAATAAAACCCACTTTACCAAAGGAACTGATTTTTAAGAACCAAACAATTAGCACAGTCAAGTGTAAAAATTGAAAGGGGGAGTAAACTTTAACTTCTTTCACCAGTTATTAAGTACTAATTTTTATGATCAGTTGTGAGGTCATTCAATTAGGCGAGACGTTCAAAGGCGAGCGTAACGGATGAATTCGGTAGAGTACGGTACATGGTAGAAGAAACTCATCAGTTTGCAGTCGCTTTTAGTTTTGTTTATTGCACCATCGCGGTACGCAATGTTTAAGTTTAGGAGAGACTGTAAGGAACCTTAAGAGCTAATGACGACGACTTCGGCGACGAGAACTTAAAAAAGAAAAAAACAACTTTGCACGGCAGCGTACGTTTGTGTACATTTCTTTGCGGTCAATGCACGTTTTGCCGGGTCTCGTTTTGTGTCCTCGGGACGTGAATAAGCCGCGCCGAAATTTTCTTCCCCTTTCGTAACTTGGATATGATTCTTATAAATTCATTCTCAGGCGCATTCCTCTACATAAGTAAATGAGTTGAAATTCGATGTAATCATCGCGATGAAGACTGAAAGAACTCGAATATCAATTTTTAGGCGACGCCGTTTTGCCGCCTTCGCCGTCCTCAGATCTTAAGGTCTTTATAATTATCATCGTTGGGCGAAACAAATATATTAATTTTATGGCTGATTTCGCGAACGGACAAGATGGTTCTCCTCCCGAGTTATTATCGCCCGCCTGCTTTTGTTTTGACCATTAAAAATAATTTATTGACTAGGCTTATTCCGTCACTGTGAAAAGTGTACAATAGACAGCCTTGCAGAAACTCAGTTCAGCAACTAAAAGTTCTAATTTTTAATATAGTTTAAGGTTCATCAGTGTACACCTAATATTTTTAAAAAGCAAGTGCATGGAAGCTCATAACGTACAACGATTGGCATAGCTTGCTAGTGCCGGTAGTCGCTTCTTTTCTTTCCCCTTCTTGAGAACGCGACTTGAGCAATGGAAGGCGGTTGTTTTCGAAGACTACGATTGACATCTAAAAGTGTGCGAGAAATTCATAGAAATGAAATAATAAAAAAAATTACTTAATTCCACTTGTTTAACTATTATGGCAGGAAGTGTTGTAAACACAGTAACTGAAAAGTTCCTTAAACTCGAATGGCATAAAAATCAGCAATGAAACCATTTGTAAATCAGTAAATATATCTCAATAATATATGCATTCTAAGTAACTGATGGATTGCATTTATTAGCCTCTCTTGCTTAATTTCATTTAAGGTTCTGTTTAACAGAACAAAACTGAGTGCTTTGCTTTCTATTTTTACTGTTTCACCACATTGCAATACAGTTTTTTATGATGTTCAAATGAAGAGCGGAATTGCAATTACCATAATTACGCGTATGAGTCATTGAAAATATTTCTCCGTTTCTGATTGGCTCAAATCCACCGGCTAATTCTCCAGAACCAGCTATAAAAAGGGAACCAAATTTGGAAGAGGTTCAAGATATCCTGAAAATAAATGACGTCAGTACTGTAGAATAAACGCCAGAAAAAAAGACGGTAACCCAGAAGCCGTGGGAACGAGGTTGCGTTGATTAGTAGAGCTGTAAATAAGAAAGGAAAATTTCACACGTTCTTTGAAGAAGAAATAGCCAAACTACTTTAATTCCTAAAAACATGGCAAGACTCCCAGAAGGAATAGAGACCTTTAAGATGTGGCACAATTACGAGTACGCTATTTTCTCAATACTAAGTAGTGCTCGCGCGTGAACCAGCGTCATTTTAGCGGGAAAACGTGGTAGCCGTCGTCACTCTACTACGAGTTTTAGTGGAAATGTCGTAGTGGCGGAAACTCTGAAGTTATCATGTTCTTTAGAAATTTTATAATTTTGCGATGGGGATAGGGCTTAACCTCCTCCAATAAAGATATAAAACACTGCTAAATTTCTAGTGAAAATAGTGCCGTGCAGTATTCGGCGGTGTCTATTTTTTGACACGCCGGCAAGAACCTATAATATCTGCTAAACTGAACATCACTTTTTATCCTGAATTTACCTAAGAATCGGCAAATGAAGACTGGAACTTAACAGCTATCGAGGCTTGTTGGGGAATTATTTTAAGGTGCCTCGATTGGATTTTTGGGGGCCAATACCTCCCAAGTTTAAGCATTAACCCTTATACTGCACCGAAGCGACGGTCATGTGCAGTCAAGACGCAAGGGATACTTTACGGGGGCAAAAAAAGACTTGCAGGTGATGAAATAATGTTCAATTGTAAAAACTTTTATTCCTTGTCTTCGGTCAAGTATTTGCTGGATATCCGATCCACACAGTAAAGCTTCTTGCCAAAATCAAAAACACGAACTTAACGTCAAATAGATAAAAAATTATCTTTCTTAAGTACGCTCTTATGACATGTTTGAAAACACTAAATCGACTGAAATACAAGCTATCGCAGGGGAAACTAATACAAGAAAAAAAGCGAATGTAGAAAATTAAATGAAAACTAAATTACCCCTTGGCTACTGCCAGGCAACCTTGTTCCCAGGACTTTTCCTTACAACATATGATGGATGGGAAAAGTCCCTCCCATTTTCTTAACGGAGAAGCCCTGTGAACGAAAAAGCGCAGTTTTAGCACAGTTTATTTTTCCTCAAAAAGTTACTTGTTTTTTTGTAACTCTGTCAAAATTGGTCAGAATTTCCAAAAAGAAGTATTCTTTGAGAGATCTATCTTTGCTAACATTGCTGCTTACCAACTTAATAACTTGAACTGAAAGCTGAATGGGTCCAGGAAGGAATGAAATATACATCGATAGTTCCATATGGTACGGAAATAACCAAAGCGGTCGTAGGAAGGTTAACATAAAAAATGGAAATTGCTCTTTTTTCAGTTCACAAACCTGCTTCTTGCTGAATTCGGTAACTTTGACAATTTTATATGGAAAAAAGGCTAATTTTCAGGTGACAATTTGAAATAATGAAATTTTGAAATATGAAATGAATCATATTTTGCATTGCGGATAAAGATATGAAAGTGAAAATGACCATCGCAGTAGCTATAGAATGAACAAGCAGTAGAAAAGGTCAGGGCTAGATCAAGCCTGGTCAAGCCTGAACTTCTTCAGGTTCTGTTTCTACCGCTTATGTTGTCCATTCTACTGCGATGATGATATGTTCACTTTCCTATCTTCATCCGCAGTGAAAAATATGATTCGTTTGTTCATATATTTCAAGTCTTTTTATTTCCACCATTGGGTATTTTACGAACTCACAATGGCCTGCTTTCCGGTTGGCTTGATTAACTTAATGGATAGAGCGTTGCTCCTGCCGTGGTAATCGCAAATGTCAGGGTTTGATTCCCGGTCAAGCCTGAAGATTTTAGGGTTCTTTCTGTACCCCTTAGGTTTTCATTCTACTGCAATGATCATGTTCACTTTCATGATTTTTAATTACTTTGACAATTTTGTTTTCAGTTGCTCTCGTAATGAGAAATGCTTGTTTTTCGGGATCTCTTTACCCTGATCAACAAATGGGCCACTTCCGAGTTCCAAAACCCTCACTCTAGGGAGGCCAAGTGCAGAACTTTTCTTGTAAATCGAAAATGAGTTTTATTTGTATGAGAATCAAAAAATCATCTCCACATCAAAGGCTGAGCACTTAACCTCGTTTTGATACAGAGGCCCGATGGAACTCGGATATTGCCTATTGCTGATATCAATTTTTTTATTTCAGTTCCCCGCTACTGACGTGGCACCAAGGTACATGGTCCCTGTCACAGGGGACTGTGGTTCTGGTTTTGAACTGTAAACTGATCGATGAGGGCCATTCATGTGTGTGTACCTGAGTGCCTCACTAAAAAGCGGCTCTCATTCAGCTCCCGGGTTCTGTGCCCATTTTTCTCAGTCAACCTGTTATCTTCCGTTTATTCCGCTCCAAAACCGTAAAACTGCATCCCATTTTATTGTTCTACACGAGGTTTCATCTCATCGACAGCCTGTTCCCGTTGCATAGTGTTAGCTATCTCACAAGGCTACATTGGTTGGTCTCATTATTCCAGGCACCTCAGATCTATCAGTTTGCACTTTTATGTTAATCCATGAAAAATGTATTTGTTCGCAAAAGGAGAAGTGTTTTTAGTTTCGTTCATACAGCATAATCAATAGGTGCAGTCGAGCATAATTTGGAGCATAATTCTGACTGAGTCTGAATTTGACTGAAACAGGTGTCAGTGCGTCAACCCTTAGCACATGCAGAAGGTTTTGCCTAGTCCCTGTACGGCGTCTTCCCAGGCTTTCTCGGTTAACCATTTCGGCGAACGGACCACGTGACCCAAAACGCATCAGCCGCTCGCAATAATGACGACTAGGAACTACACAACAGAGTTCCTGACCAATCACAAACATAGCACGTGGTTTTGTTAATCCTTACAGGAGAGCTTGCCTCTACTGGCAACTTCTGGCAGAGCCATGGGAGGGTGTTTCCGCTGTTCCGGGAACATGAACGTTCGTCTTCAGCATATGACTCTAACATTAATTGTTATCCCAAATTTCGGGTGAGGCTCCAAAAAAACTCTAAACAGAACTTGGAAGTGAGAACTAAAGTTTGCTCATTGAAATTTTGTCGCGTTCTTTTTAACGCGTTCATTGAGCGGCATTTCTGTGCGAATCTCTGGCTGAAGACGTCTTCGATTGACGCAGGAGCCCATGATTGACGTCATTCATTGTAATAACATAAAATAAATAACATTCCTTGACGTTTTGAAAAAACCGTACATTTTACACTCATTACTTATACCACTCTTTTATCTTAATACACTGGGCAATTTTTTAAGGATCAGGAAAATGTGTGACGATTTCCTTTTTCCACAAAAAAAGTTTTCAAGATTTCAAGATCCCTGGGAAAGTCGACCTTTCCTGACATATCTGGAGAAAAAGAAAAGAAGTGGGTCACATGGTAAAAGCAGGAAAGAGGACAACATCGAAGAAATTCTCGCAGTGCAGGACATCACGAAGCATGATGGAAGGCAAAAAGCAGTTTTTGATAGGATAAAAGAAAGAAGAAATGCTGTCTGTGAAGTATTGATTTCTAAAGATTATTTTGCTTCCGTCCCACGTCTTGAACTGCTACATAAACTGAAGCTATCGGATTTGATTTAAATCACATATATATCTCTGTGCTTGTGTATACTTATATTTTTTTTTGGAAAAATTTTCATGACTTTTTGCTCTCGATGCTGGAAGTAGAGGACGATTATGTTGAAGCGCCCATTCTTCTACAAAAAATGGCAAATTCTGCATCCTCGACTTAAGGCACTAATAATTGATTGGTTCTGTTAGTAGTAAATTTGTCTTCTAATATCATTCTGTAAGACTATATATTTTGTAACTTTAGCTTGTTTTTCTGTAATTCTTATTTATCCACATAGTTTATTTAGTTACTTAACAATATTATCTGTTATGACTGCTGTAACCTTTCCTCTCCGCCTGCCTCGTCTGGCTTTTGCTATTTGCGGGCGGAGATGGCAAAATGACTGATGTGTATGAAAATATACATGTATAGTGTGTGTATACGGCATGAAATTAAAACAAGACCACCCGCTAGGACCAGTACCGGAGGCTTTTTTCCAAAGGAACGAAAAAGAATTGAACAATTCGATCTGTGGCAGCCGGGGGAGCACGAGGGGCCTGATGTTCAAGGGAGGCCGGAAGATGTACGCTTGATTGATAACGAATGCATATATAATTTAATAAACCTTTTGCAAAACTCAGACTGCTGTTTTAAAGTTGTAATATGTTCTGATTTCATCTAATTCTTCACCATTTTCATCACGGAAAATTTGGTTTAAAAATACATTTTCTAAGTATTTTGGTATAATTGCAAATATATCAATTGATGTTAACACTGCATGAATCTCCTCACTTGTTTATCCGGTGCACATAATGAATTCACAGCAGCTATATACTGAAAGTTACGGCCGTTAAAGTTACTCTGTTATTAAATAAAGCTTTATATGATTTTATTTACCTGATCCTTTTAATGTGAAAGGTTTGGAACAAAACCGTAAAGTGCAAAATACACTTCAGTAAATGAAGGTTGAACCACTGTTTCAGACACCCAGGTATCTTCCGCAACGGCAACGAAAAAAAATGTAACGACGACAACAAAAATGACAAGTAGGTACATTTCTTTTGCGCCCTTAAAATTTCTTTTGCGGTGCTTTTTGAAAAAAAAAAAAAAAAAAGCCGTTAAACACACAACGACGAGTGTGCAAGATCCCTTACAAATCAAATTCAGCCTACAGTTTGACAAATGACAAATCAAGCCAGCTGAAATAATTGAGACAACTGTAAAGAACACTAATTTTGAAGAAAGAGATCATTTTAGAAATCTATTTTTCTTCAACGCGCTTTGTTTCCCTTTTATCCCACAAGCCACAGGAACACGCCAGCCTGCGGCGGTCTTCACATTGGAGGCAATTATAAGACTATGAGTATAGGGGTGTGTATGTACGCCTTATGATCCTTCCATTGCACACCTCTTTGATCTCGCGAATACTTTGTTACAGTCCTTTGCTCGCCAATACCGAAAAAACCCGCTTACTCGGTAACTTTTTTGGAAATAAGGAGCAATGTCGATTATATTTCCAGTTCAATACCCCGGTTCAATACCACCTAAAAGTTAGGCATAGAATGAGTTCGAGGAGCTGCTTGGCTGCGCTTTTCAGTGCTGGCGACAGGCTTACCGCGCCAGAAAAGGGGTATACGATCAATCCGAATAACAAAATTCATGAAACTGTAATTGTGGCCCAGATTTCATGTTCAAGGTCAGCAAAACTAAAATAAAACGTGAACTGGAGAAAAAAAATATCGTGGCTTGATTTGGTCGCGTTAAGGTTGCTCCCTAGAGTAGTTACTAATTACCCCTAGCTATCCAGTATACTTTACAGAAGGAAATCTAGTTACTTTGTCTTTGCGATTTGGTTCACGAAATTCACCGCTTAGTTTACCCATGTAAAAAGGCTCCTTCATCAAGTTTCATTTTCTGGATTAAGACCGTTGTCATGGCATCGTCGCATCCTTAAACAGGCAGTAATATTGTCATTTTTGATCATTTTTTCTTAATATTTCTTATTTCCCCTCGGTGAAATGTCTTTAAACTTTGCCACTTTATGTTAACGATATTGCTTAACATTAAAAAGTGGAAAAAAACATGGGGTTAATACGGTTTCGCCACTTCATTTGAAATTTGTAACTTTTCTTAATAGCCGAGTTTAGCTCTTACAGATTTGAACAAGAAAAGGACAGTACAAAGGTACTGCAACTGTTAGGAAATGAGGTGATTTTCAAAAAAATTTACCGCTTCATCAGCAGTCTCTTAGTATCGCAAAGAGATTGGAGACAGAGGTGCAGAAGGGGCAGTATATGGCAACCTTGGCAAAAAGGGATAGGAGGCAATGCGTTTGGCTCTCTCGGTGATTATAAAAAAAGAAATCGAATTTCAGCGGCAATCTCTTAGTATCGCGAGAGAGACTGGAAACAAAGGTTCAGAAGGCAAAGCATATACTATGTCTCGGTGATTACAGAGGAGCAATCGAGTTTCATCAGCAGTCCCTTTGTTCGTATCGCAAAAGAGATTGGAGAAAAAGGTTAAGAAGAAGAAGCATATGCAACTTCGGCATTGCGTATTACTGTCTCGGTGATTATAAAAAAGCAATCGAATTTCATCAGCAGTCTCTTAGTATCGCAAAAGAGATAGGAGAAAAAGATGCAGAAAGGTAAAGCATATGGCAACCTTGGCAATGCTTGTGACTCTCTCGGTGATTATAAAAAGGCAATCGAATTTCATCAGCAGTCTCTTAGTACCTCAAAAGAGATAGGAACCTTGGCTGTGCGTATTACTATCTCGGTGATTATAAAAAAGCAGTCGAATTTCATCAGCAGTCTCTTAGTATCGCAAAAGACATAGGAGAAAAAGGTTCAGAAGGTACAGCATATACCTTGGCGTTGCGTATTACCCTCTCAGTAATTATAAAAAAGCAGTCGAATTTCATCAGCAGTCTCTTAGTATCGCAAAAGAGATAGGAGAAAAAGGTTCAGAAGGTACAGCATATACCTTGGCATTGCGTATTACTCTCTCGGTGATTATAAAAAAGCAGTCGAATTTCATCAGCAGTCTCTTAGTATCGCAAAAGAGATAGGAGAAAAAGGTTTAGAAGGTACAGCATATACCTTGGCATTGCGTATTACTCTCTCGGTGATTATAAAAAAGCAGTCGAATTTCATCAGCAGTCTCTTAGTATCGCAAAAGAGATAGGTGAAAAAAGGTTTAGAAGGTACAGCATATACCTTGGCATTGCGTATTACTCTCTCGGTGATTATAAAAAAGCAGTCGAATTTCATCAGCAGTTTCTTAGTATCGCAAAAGAGATAGGAGAAAAAGGTTCAGAAGGTACAGCAGTATACCTTGGCATTGCGTATTACTCTCTCGGTGATTATAAAAAAGCAGTCGAATTTCATCAGCAGTCTCTTAGTATCGCAAAAGACATAGGAGAAAAAGGTGTAGAAGGTACAGCATATACCTTGGCATTGCGTATTACTCTCTCGGTGATTATAAAAAAGCAGTCGAATTTCATCAGCAGTCTCTTAGTATCGCAAAAGAGATAGGAGAAAAAGGTTTAGAAGGTACAGCATATACCTTGGCGTTGCGTATTACTCTTTCGGTGATTATCAAAAAACAGTCGAATTTCATCAGCAGTCTCTTAGTATCGCATGCAAAAGACATAGGAGAAAAAGGTTCAGAAGGTACAGCATATACCTTGGCATAGCGTATTGCTCTCTTGGTGATTATAAAAAAGCAGTCGCATTTCATCAGCAGTCTCTTAGTATCGCAAAAGAGGTAGGAGAAAAAGGTTTAGAACTGAAGGCATACAACAATCTTGGTGTGAGTTTTCAAAAGCTTCCTGATTTCCGTCAGGGTGAAAAATTAAGAGTGTTATGAATCTCTTGATAAAAGTGTTTGAGGAGATGAGGTTCCTTTTTTAAGAGAAAGACGAATGGAAAATCAGCTTTCGGGATCAACTAAACACGTACAGTTATTTGTGGATTGTTCAGTTACGACAAAGCAAGACCAAAGAGGCCCTTTTAACAGCTGAGCGGGGACGAGCGCAAGCTCTCGCTGATCTCATGGAGTCACAGGATGGCGCAAAAATCGACTCCATCGGTATCAAAAGAGAGGATTGAAAGAATAACTAACGTTTCAAGCCTTGTTTCATCGCCTACGACATTTCTTGTAGAAGCTTTCGAATCAGTGTTTTTCTGGGTGCTTCATAAGGGACAAGAGTGGCAATTCACGGCAAAGGAAATCAATGATACCTTGGAATGTATGACTAACAAAACGTACAAACAGGTTGTTCCTAAGCAGATTGGTGTTCTTGAGCTTGCTAGATGCAAAGATCGCTCGCTGGATGATCCAGACGATGAAACAGTAGAAGATTTATCCCATTGGGGTGCAAACGACAAAGAGTT